>NC_087514.1:103345204-103415204 GCF_963921805.1 Phalacrocorax carbo | reverse complement strand
GTAGGTGTGCTGGAGAGATTAATATGGGTGTAGACTCTTCTTTCTTTTTGTGCCCTTAAATGCTTAATTACTGAAAACTAAGCCTCTATTTTGGCTATATCTGGCATTATTATATGTGTCCTTCGTCACAAAGGCTGTACTTAGGCTGAGTGGGGTGCGAGAGCCACAGTGTGCCCCCAGGTTTGATCTGTGGGGCTGGGTACGTGACTGGGATGCCAGACCTCTCTCCTGAGCTTAGCATGCAGCAGGGACACTTGGTGCACACCCCCAGCTTGCCTCAGGAGGGTGTTGTGGGTGGTCCTGGACCTGCTGGTTTAGACAGAGCATACCGAGGAATTGACAGGGTCACTCTATGGGGCCTGCTCAAAAAGCACAGTTGAAAGAAGAAAGAAATGATAGCTTGAGGCCAAAGTTGTGGAGGGGTAAAGGCAGAAATTCCAATACTGTGGCATTTCTCCACAACAAAGGAACCTGGGCTTGCTTCCCAAATCCGCACAAACACCTTAGCCATGTCCTAGCTCCATACGCAGGCATGACCAACCCCAAGTTTTTGCAGAATGGAAAGTGTGGCAAAACCAGGGCTGCAGCATTCTTTGATGAGACACTTGTAGGATGGCTGGTGGGGAAAGATGCTGTAATACGTATCCATACTGTAACTGCAGCCATAGATGCTAGACGGGGAATAGATATGGAGCAAACTTGTAACTAGAATGCTTGCCCATGTACAGGATTATTAAAAGTTTCAGGTTTATCGCTTTCAGGAGTGAAATTCTGTCACAATCCACAGGACTGATGGAAGAAAAGCAGTAAGAGGGTTTTTTTTGTTTTGTTTCCTTTAACTTAAAGAATAGTTAATTTTCCATTCAGACAATGCCCTTCTTGCTCGTGGAGGTTGACATGTAATGGTGGTTTTAATCTTGTGCCTGCAATTGCTATTTCTAATTAATGTAAAGAGACATAAAAGCCAAATTATATACCCCTGAGTAAAAGAGATTAAAATGAAAATACTGCCAATTCAGTTCTAATTTTATTTATAAACCCAATCTGAAACAAATGTCACTTTTTTAACTGATTCTGAATATATCATGCTGACTGTAAAATTATAAAACTCCCACTGATGTATTCAGGAAATTCAGTTGAGCACACTCAGTAATTTCACTTTACTAGTCATTAGGTACAAATTACTGCTCACCATAACAAATATGAATCAGCTGTCTGCATTTCTTTTTGATTTGGAAACTTAAGATCATGAATCACTTGCAATTAATTATAAACCACATGTAAACCAACAATGTGAATCGTATTCAAAGGCTATGTTTAGCAGTATATCATTTGCTTGCTGAATGTCATGTATTAAAAGCATTATTCTTAGTAATTTAAGGGTTTTCCCAAAACTTACAACTTCAGTTCAGTGAAGACATTTTATCAGGGTCCAAGAGTTAGGGAAACCTTTCTTTAAACTGGTTATGGAAGATTATTTATGTTTAATGCCACCTTGCGCTTCCAGGACCAAATTCATGTCACACATAATTATGTTAAAGTAAGCTTAACAGATAAAAAAAGCCAATCTGCAAATAAAAAGAGATTTGAAGTTTTGGGTTTGGCTGCATTTCAAGAAGATGTTCTCTTAGATGCAAGTATGACAGTATAAAAATAACCTTAGACAACAGGAATAACTCATTTTGATATGTTCTTTAGGACATGCATTTAAAAGGATGTATTTTAGCTTTATCACAGTGTATAGTAAACTTCCCTGAGAAAATGGTATATTCTTAAAGAAAACTTGCAAGAAGGTTAGCCTCACTATTATGTTATGAAGTGCAATGTTTTCATTAGGAGCTTTTCTGAAAAACTATAAAATAGGACACCTTTTGTATTTGGTTATAAATAGTGTCTTGTGCATCATTAGAGACAATTAATTTTCTTAGAAGATGGTGAAAGGAAAGGGTTTTTTCTCTCTTCCTTCAATACACTGCAGATTAATATAAGGATATCTATTATTTCTTGCATTGCAAAGTCCTTACCTGACACAATAGAATTACATATCAAAGTAATATGTATTTCAGATATTTTCTTTATAAAAAGAAAATGTATATATGCTAAGAATAACTGAGAAACTAAAAAGTATTTATAGCTACTTCCTACCACCAACGTTCAATTCCTAGAGATTACTGATAGATTTCTAGAGTCGCCTTGCTGCTAAAATTGCAATGTATTCATCAGACATTTGCCAGACTAAATGAGGAAGATACTGTCTATGGGGTGTAAAGCCTCCTTCCAGAGTTTCTGTAGGGGAGAAGACATACAGTACCTTCCTAGAAGTGTAATCACTTCACAGATCTGCAACATTTTTCAGTACTAGGAATACCCACAGGTATAGTGGATTTTGCTACTATACATCCAAGAGCAAATATTAGTTTGAACCTTTCAATTCCTACCTACCCTTCTAAAAATAAAGGGGATTAATTGTCATTAACTTTTCTCTCCAAACTATTGAAGAAATTTATTACATTCAATTCTTTTACAAGCGTTAATAACATTTCTGATACAGGAGAGAAAAAAATTAATAATGTCTGTCTTTAAAAGGTATTTTAAGTTCCTAATTAACACATACTGTATACTGTCTGTCTATAAGGGTTATTTAAATTTTAGACACCTTGGGTAAAAATCTTCAAATACATTCATGATCAAATCCTCTTATTGTTATCTGAAATATGGTAGACGTGATTATTAGACAACTGAGGGGTAGACGGATCTGCCTAGCCTGAGTTTCTACATTACTTATTTTCAGCACAGGAAAAACAATACTTATTGGAAGAACGATATATCACAGAAGGCTTTGCTTCAGACTGCTTATACAATGCAACACATCTTCCTATTATGAATATTGCTGGTAAGAATGCAAGAACTTTGTTCAATACAGGTCTTTTCTGAGGAAAATTCATGAGGTATTAAAATAATGAAAAAGTTTAATGGAAAGACTTCTCCCTGACAATTCCTTTCTCCAAGTACATAACCAGCAGGTTCTATCCATCTGACTTGAAAATGTCCCAATAGATATTCTAGAGTGATTTTATGAGAATCCTTGTGCTTGTGTAGGATATCTTTGCGTCATTGGTATTTGCCATTCAAACATGTATGGACTATAGTTGCAACCTGATCCCACGTCCCTAGTCCAATGTTTTAGCCAGAGTAAATATAGTGAAGGATTTTACAAATACATACATATAAGCACATATATGCACCTATTTATTTCTGGGAAAGCACCTATTTTACATTTTTGCTTTTGTCTTAATTCTCTAAAAACGTAGTCTTCCAGAAAAGGGAGAAAGAGGGAGAGAGTTACAGGTGGTTCATCATCAGAGGTGTGGAGAAGGAGGTGGTTACCTGTTGACAGATAGCATGAGCCAGTAGAGCAGTCCCCTAGTATTTCTTATGCTCTCTCATGCTGCAGATATCACTCTCTGTTAAACAAGGACTATGAAATAGAGTCCTTTGGTCTTCTTGATCATGCTAACTTCAGACCTCTGTACTGATCCTATACATCTGATCTTTGGAGGCGGCATAATTTATAAGGACAGAAAACATAACAGTAATGGATTAAATTTGAAAAATCTCATCTCAATAAATTTTTTTTTGATTCAGGTTTAGTTTTTACTGATACGTTACTGTAAACCAAGTTACTGAAAACATATAACATTTGCTTTCAATGACAAATAGCAGGAGATATTAGAAGTAAGCGTTTATCAAGGACTAGCAATAGATATTTTATTATGGTGCTAAAATCACTGCTGCCTGCCTCAGATCTATACTTCAGCTATAAAATTAATGTCTCAACTGTGTCTTAATGTTGCTTTCTTATCAGCAGCCACTGTGTATCAGTAATATTACTGTGATGGGTTTACTTACAGTAATCCACTAGTGATATTTTCCCTCACAAACCTAAACTCTTCACTTGGTATTTATCTGGATATTTTATTGTTGTATACAGTTAAGAATATTTTACCCTCTATCCATTCATAATTCATTCCCATATTATGTTCTCTTGTAAGATAATATTAAAGCTCTTCCCTTTTATACCAAAGTTTTTTTTTTTCAGAACCTGAAATGAACCTAGTTTATGTTGTTCTGAAGAAGTTTTTCAGCATTAATTGTGGCCTAAATGGCTGGTTTTCACTGTTGACTCTTTGTTAGACTAGGTGTAGACATGAAGATGACACATATTTGCTGTACATACATAACAAGCAGAAACACCTTCTTTTTAATCCCGTTGGATCATTTTATTATGCTAATTTTAGCTTCAAGAATTTTTACTTCCACAAAGAGCCACTTGCTGTAAATAAATCCTAACCTGCTATATTAAAATTATTGTGGTAAACATCTACATAACTCTCTCTGATCTTCTGAGATCTGCATATAGTGTCCTCTACAGGGAAGCTGTGAATGCAATGGGTATAGAGTTAAAGGAAGACCAGAGTCCAGTTCACATAGTACAGACATCTTCCGTTGACCTGGTATCTAACCAAAAGGAGCCAAGTGAACTGGAGGATAAGCAAGTCTCCAGCTGTGAAAGTAAGCATAAGCAAGCTCTGAGAAGGAAATGCCTCTTTCAAAACATTTAGTAAAAACACCTGTGGCTCAATCAGAAATCCTTTTTGTGACTTTTTATATCTGGAAATTAAATCTTATGTCCTGAAAAGGCTTCAGTTGGTACAATGCACAAATCTGGGTTACCTACCGATTAATGCATAGTTATGAACATCTTCTGGCCTTCTTCAATTTTACTAACACCCATACAATCTATTTCAGGACCTCTGTCTTTGCGTTCTGTGTTCTACATTAAATTGGCAAATCAACATGAGCAACCACATTCTTGCTTTTTGCCAGCACCTCTGACAGCATAAACACTTGGCTGAACAATGAAAAAAGACTGCACTAGCAGGCAGAGCTTTTGGGAAAAAAACCCGCTGAGTTTTGTGGTATAGACTCCACATTTCCTACTGTAAAAAAAAATCATTCTAATCCTGTGGCTTTCAGTACTCAGTGTAGAATTCACCTGTTGCCCTCAGTTTTCTCTCATTAAGATTTTATCCCATGTATATACTCCATGGAACTTCTACTGGAAAGGAAGGAGGAATGACAGATACTTCTTTTTAACCTTTAAGAATACCACAATGTTAGGAGGGAGAAATGTAGGAAGATAGAAACATAAGCAAGAAACAGGACAGGAAGATAGACTGATAAAGTAGCTGAGCTGTTTTCATAATTAAAAAGATGGCAGGGACTACAGTTTGTTTATTTTTTGTCCAGACTGAACAAACAAATTGCTTTGTTTGTATTTTAATACGATAAATCTAGTTGCAAAGAAGGCCTTTTTTTTTTTTAAGATTTGTTATGGGGCATAAGCATATTTTCAACATAAACTTTTTGACTGTGTTTGAAAACCATTCTTTATTCCAAAGCAATACCTTCAGCTTGCACTGAAAAATCAAATAAAAATGTGATTACATATTTTAACTCCAAATCAAAGCTATGTTTTTTCTTTATAATTTTCAAGGCTCACAACCCGCAGATGTCTCTTCTAATGGCGAACAGAGGCTGATGTACCTGATGCATAACCTTTCACCTGAGACAGTTAGTACACTTCCAGTTCTATGCATGTGAAAGAAAAAAAATCAGGAAAAACCTCATAGTCAGGAAATAACTTCTTTTTAGCCTTCTCTCATCTTTATGGCAATAAATTTCATTGTGTTTATCTCAAATGTAAATATCAGTTGAACAGAGATATGCATGGTAGAGAAGCAGGGAGTATAAGAAGTGCTACTGGATTGCTTCATAACAACATCAGTGAAGATTCATTTCTTAAATCTGCTGTAGCTGGTACAACAGCTCAATTTTACAACACTTTGGAAGACAGCTGGAAAAGTTTTAAATTCATGTGCTGGGCTAAATATCAAAGCCACATATGAAGCATTTTAGAATAAAGGCAGACAAAGGCATGCCCCTTGCTCCTGATATTGTGCTCCACTCGTGGCAATGCCACCCATGAGCGTACATGTGAACAATCCTTGGGACCCCTTCTAGCATAGCAGCTAGAGTGTAGTATCCACCAGTGTTTGCACTTTGGTTTCCCTTGCTGCTGCTGCTGCTGCTGCTGAATTTCACTGAAACCTTTAACACTGCTTGCCCATCACTTTGAGCACTCCAGCAGTGCTGTGCCTGTTATGCCATTTCTAATGCAAGACAGATTTTTTAAAATTTTCCAATTATATATTTACCCAATTATTTGCAATTACAGACTATTGTATAATTATGTAATTATTACTTTTAAAGATATGAATTTATTACTTCCATTGCCCATCAAGAGCTGTAATAAATGATGTTCAGTTGCATAATTAACATATGTTTATAAGTGTTATTTACAAGACAGTTGAGCCTTTGCACTTTGTCATGCTTGGATCAGTTTGGGCCAATTTGATCCACTAGATGAAACCCACTGTCTGCAGTAACTTGTAATCTGCCTGAGAACAAGGGTGCTGAGGGCACATGCTCATGGCACATAGGCTGTCATAGATTACTGCAGAGGGATTAAATTTAGGAAATAATTGTTTGAGAAATAGGAGCTGTTCTCTAAACTTGAGTGTGTGTGTTTTTGTGAAGCATAATGGTAAGTTTAGGCCAGATTCTCCTATATTTCATATTCTCTGTACATTTTTTGCTCTCCCTCTAATTCAGTAACCCATTATCTCACTTTATTCTTACTCTAGGAAAGGAACTTCTGCCAAGATTAGAGGATCTCTTTGGTTATACACCCACTTCAAGAATGAGCAGCAGAAGCAGGGACAGACTATCTGAAAATGGGGTGCTACACTACCACTTGTTTTTGAAGAAGAGCATTCTAAAAAATACAGGTGTGAATGATGCTTCTGAAAACACAAAAACTTCACTTACTCTTTCAGATCAATTATTAGAATGGGTGTAAACCACACAACTTGATTTTAATTTCTACTCCTTTACTTAAAAAAAAAGAAAGGGGTGGAGGTGGGGGAATACACTGATTCTAAAGACACTGACAGTGGCTAAACCTTTCCTCCATGCACAAGGGTGCAGAGGGGATAAGTTTTGTACTTTAAGCACAGAAATTAGTATTAGCTAATTGGTCTCAGTAGGGGTCAGTAGCAACAGCTAAAAGGACTTCAGATTTTATTCTGATTTCATTATCCTGCATTGCTCTTCCTTAAACTACACAGGCAGGTGACAATATGTAGTTCTCAAACTAGTTTGCAGGATGAGATGTACAGAAGAGGGACTGCTTGCTGTCCGCAGCTCCTCTTTTAATTTGAAGAGCTCGTATGCAAGACAGAGGAACCATGTCACTGTCAGAGTGCCTCTAGCCTGTGAACGAGCGGGTACTTACCTCACACTGTGCTTTTTCACTTCACAGATATTTGTTTCTGGTTTTCATCTTGACTTCCTTTATCTAGATTTAAAAGTCACTAGCTACACAGCATTACATTTTTCACTTCTTAAATGTGGAGAAATAAGAGGGTATCCATGAGGAGATAAAATTTCTGATTAGCAAGTCATCTGTCTAGCAGTATTTAGACTTTTGACTATTCCTTTAAGCTACATATAACTTTCCCCCCATATTTCTAGATTTTTTCTCATTATGTTCACATACATGGGAAAAAGATGATTTTTTGTACTGTAATGACATTCTATGGCAAAACTACACCTAATAATACTTGCAGAAGAAAAAAACAAAAGCCCACCTTGAACCCTAAATATTGAGTACAAGTCGTGTTTGCTCTAGCAAAATCAAAAAATACCTTCTTGATTTTTGGTTGCTCTTTAGAAATTGCTGCTTTGAAACAGCACACAAAATGTACAGAACAAATGAGAAAATTTTGTTTTTTAAATTACCTACTGAATAGCATCTATCTTGAATGACTGTAAGCAGAGGGGAAAAAAAGTACATTTCCATATTAGTCAGGACAAGCATTTTTATTGTACTTTTAAAAAAAAAAAAAGAAAAAAAATGGCAATTTTTTTGAGTTACCTTGAAGAAGTAAAAAATCATGACAAACAACTGATCAGGAATTTGCTACTACCCAGCATACTTAGCATTTAGCTGCAGTAATCATTCTGTATCAGGTCTAAACTAGCCCTTTTAAAGATGTATCTCATACACACTCTTAAAAAGTTAAGTACTGCTGTGCTTAACATCATTTTATCATGATTTGCAAATCCTTTCAAAAAATCACATAATTTTTTGTAAAGGCAAAAACTTAGATAATTTAAGGCAATGCCCACCAGTACCTGAATCATATCTTAGATTTTGTGTGACATCAGGGTTCTGTGAGAAAATATTGCGTATCATGTAAATAAAGATATGTGATTGAAGGAGCTGAATTTATGCTTTTGAGTTAACAAAATTCACAGCACCTTGTCAATCAATGCATGCTTCCAAAAATGACATACCAGTACTTATGATTTCAAGAACAACCGAATGAAGAACATGCGATCCATGCAGGAAGCTCAATTTTGATTAAGTAAAGAGCTGTTGGCTTTGGGGAGAAGGTTTACTTCCTTTTTTGAAGGATTTAGTAAATCAGAAGTTTACTTTTATTAGCCCTGTGGTGGCAGGGACTGAGAGTCCTAAAGCTTCATTAGTTTGTGCTTAATAAAATTCCATTGACAGGAATGCAGCTGTAAAAAGTGAATCCGTGTCCTGATGTGCATATTTAATATCAATTTCTTCATCCCCAAAAGCTGTGTCTCTCTCAGGAGAAAGTTAAAGGCACAGACAAAGAAAAATAAATATCAGAGATTACTTCCAGTGTGAACTGTTTTGGGAAAAGCAATAAGCATGGCCAAATGGCGAGCCGAAAGAGGTATCAACGTAATTCAAAGACTTCAGAACTGATTATGTATCAAAGTATTATACCTTGATTTCTCCTTCTGTGAGGCACAGCATTAAAACAAGGCATGTGATGCACCCCTAGAACCAACTCTTTTTGTCTTAATGAATTAGAAAAGTGGTTTATTTATTTCTGTAGTAGCTTACTTATTGACACATTTTTGTGTGTGTGCACAAAAAGTAATTTCTGGTTAATACATGAACCATCTGTGCTATTCTAATCCTAAGCTTCTTAGTCTGTACATATAAAAAGACTTCTGTTTTGTCTTTAAGGGGTCTTGAGGATTTTTGATTCTGCTGAAATTTTGTTCAGATTTCTGTTGATTATATATGTTGTCAATACGTTATGAACTGCTACAGTAAAAACAGTTCTTGAGACAATGTGATACTACAGTAAAAACTAAGTGACATAAAAATTAAAATCAGCAGACTCTATTAATATGCTCAAGCAAAATCAAAGGAAAAACCAAAATAGCTATTAGTCATACATAACACATTATAGAGCATGTAAACTGTATACCACAGTAAATAAAATGTTAACATTATCAGTTTTCTGATCTTTCTTCCTAATTACAGGAATGTATAAATATTTTTTGTTCGTTTGGGTTAAATGTAATTTCCTTTGTGTTACTATTTTGCTTTGCAATTTAATATAATTTCCTTATGCTTCAAGGTCCATCCTAAAGTACTACTGTTTGTTATTATTGCATTTTTTACACCTATGAGGGATTATTTATTTAATTAAAAACAAAATTAAAACAAACAAAAAAAATCACAAAAAGCAATGTATTTCAAATAAAGATAATACTTCATGAGTATTATTATTCTGCCAAATTGTATATTCTACAGGACATTTCGGCTATGTAGTTTCTTCATATGCACTGCTTTTCCTAGATGAACCTCCACCATTGCCTACCGAGTTCTGTTCTGTCTTATGTAGATTTAGGAGACACAATGAAATTAACCTCTTCAGACTGCATTTTTTGCTACAAAAGTCATCGGGCAGAAGTACCCTGTGATTCAGACCAAAATTAAACCATGATTTCATCAACCTGTGAAACAGACATAAGCTTACATTGTAACTGGGACTAATATTTCTAATAAAACATCCTTTTTAACAAAACTGAAAATCAATAATAAGAGAAGTTTCAAAATTGACACTAGCCTTTTGAGAAACTAGAAATAGATCTTCCTGTCAAAGACTAAAACTGCTCTCCTCTGTCTAGACTGCACTGGGAGCAAAATTATCAGATTTTCATTTCCTCAATTTCACTCCACAGTGGTAAAACGTGCAAGTATTGATTCAACTGCTGAAACAAAAAGCAGGAGAGCTCTTCACCTCGGCAGGGTCAATGGGTTTGTGGGTGTCTAATTATACCTATACAGGGCATATAAATCTTTCTACTAGTCATTACGTGAACATAAGAGTCCAAAGGCATCATTAGAATCCTTTTAGCCAAACACTCATTCTTCTTTTGTTTTATGAGGGGTCAAAGAAACTGGGAGTTAATATTATCGTGGCTCATAGATTTTCAAATTTGTGTTCGAATACAAGAAGATATGCTTTGAAGGAAAAGGCTGTGCGTGTACCCATGCATGTGCACTTACCGGTCTGAGCTCTGCCCGTAAACACACGTACAGCTTCTTCTCTTTTTGCAGTATTTGGTTGAGATACCCTTTAATGTAAACAGCAGGACTGCACAAACATTCAAATTCATTGTGATATGTTGCAAATACAGTGTTAATAAGGCTTTTGGTGAGTACTAATTTGTTTGAAAAGCAGACGAAATACTAAGAATGAGCTGGAAATGCTAGCTGTGATAGAAGTACTAATCTTATTTTTCATCACCCTGTTGATGTTACTATAATCTTACAAAAACCTCTCTCTTTTTTCTTTACACTTACTGAAATGAGCTGATTAATGATAAAAATTTAATATCGCCAGGACATTAAAACTGTACCAAAAATTAAAAAAAGGAAAAAAAGAAGTAGCTATTGCTATTAAGGACGTGTGCTTCATTATATTATATTATATCATATTGTGACTGTTGTTCAGATGGTTTTTAGGTTGTGTAACAATGACAGTAAGAGAATAATATTTGTAACATAGGAAAGCTGTAATATTTTGCAAGCAGATTACACAGATGCTGGGTGCTCAGCATTTTGAACATTAGATGGAGTTAGAGCCTTTCATTTTATCTACGACAGTAATAATAAGATCCCATATCAAGAGTGAAAGTGTTATTTTTGAAGTATTCATTTACTGGGAATTCAATCCTTATCTTACAAACTGACCCACTACTTGAACCCAAAAGTTACAATAGGCATCTAGCCCAACGTGCTAAAACAAAGAGGTAACAACTATTAAGAGTGAGGAAATACACAGCAAAAAAAAACCCAAACCAAACTTATAAATGTTTACATTACTAAAAAGGAAAACAGATCTTTACCATTTTTAATAACCTGTTTCCAGTATTATGTTAAGGAAAGTCTCTAAGTTCAGTGAGACATGCTAAAAATAGTGGATAGGATGATGTGATGCAATTATCCACAACAGCAAGAAATTAGCTTATTGGTCCAGTTGGTGATGTTTTCTGTCCTTTATTTGATATGTTTCTATGCAAAGCACCTTCTTGAGGCCTGGTGCAGGTAAAGCAAAGAGTCCATGGTTATCTAACGATGCGCCTTAGCTAAAAACATATCTGTGCCTCCAGTCTAACCTTCCTCTTCCCCAAGCTCCCCTCAAAACTGTAGTCCCACTGCAGATGGACTGGAGAGAGCAGGAATGGTACCTTAACTGGGGAGGAATCAGAAAATCCAAAAAACGAAAAGTGGGGAGAGTTTGTACATTGATGTCAGAAGGAAAAAGGGCATATGGAGGTATGATACATCAGCTGAACATCCTGCTAGAACAGAAACTTAAATTTCTTCAGAGCTGTGCTACTAGTGGGTCCTGTGCTCCTTCCTTGATCATCGGATGTGGTCAGCTCTGCTCCCTGTGCCCCAATTTCCCGTCTCCTACCCCTGCTTCTCACACCAGCCCCTTCCCTCCCTGGTTCAACATGGGGCCCACGTGGTGATGAGAGCACTCTCACTGTACCAAGCACCTCCAAAACACCCTCTGCAACTCACCAGTTTGGTTGGAGGGTCCCTGCTGCTACCCAAAACCTTTTTTGGGTTGAGCACTGAGCTGCAGCGAGATCTGCGGCCATTATTTGGATTTTTGTCTAATATTCTCACTGTGGACATGGCTTCATGGCTGTTTCTCTGCCACAAATGCTGTTTTGGGGCTGGGAGGGAGAGGGGCACAAAATCCCCCTCAGATGCAAGATGAGTGCGCTGCTTTGATCGATGTCTCTGTAGCTGCTTCTCCATACACCTCACCCACTGACCTGTTTAACAGCTAGCTGCAGTAAGTGCTAACCAACACAGGAGAAATTACATCATACCTCATCGCTCAGTCCCAGGCACCGTGCCTACGTGAAGCAAATGTGACCAAAGACCTGTACGTAAATTACAGCAAATTACTTGGTCATGTGGGAGACTTGGTCTGCTCAGGTGAGAGTGGATCAGTGGGCAGGCATCATGTACCTACTATAAGTAACTGAACTGGGACAAAATAAAACAGGAGCTGCAGTAAACCAGAACAGTTCTCAGCACCCAGATGAGTAATATAGGAAAAGAGGAAAAATATTCTATTTTTTTCCTGTTTAGTACAGGGACTTTCATACTCCCAGGTATCTGTTTACTGGTTAAAAGGCAAGTGATCCCTGAGAAGTCACAAACTCCCTACAAATGTGCAACAGAACTAGAGGTATATATTGATTAATAAAGTGCAGAGAGGTGCAAATACTCCATACTACGATCTAAAATAAATGCAGTTATCACTAACACCATCAGCTTTGAATCGTAGTGTGTAAAGTCATCCAAAGATGTTTCCCGTATAACTGAAGAGAAGCATGTAAGACACAGGTTAGGAAAGCAATTAATTTTTGATAATAATGGAGAGGATCAGGCAAACGGTTAAGCATGGATGAAAGTCATATAGTTACCCAACTGCTTATTAAGTTTGTATTTTTCTCTTGCTACATATTTGTTTTTATTCCTGCTGCACTCTTACAGAGGATCTTCATCTTACTACCTTAAAATTTTCAATTACAAGTTTTAGATGAGGTGGTATTTAAATAAAATTTATTTATTTATTTATAAAATTATTTTTATTTATCTAAGACTTTAAGAAATCTAACATGATGTGCATGTTAACTCGTTTCATTTTGACTAAATATCCTTGAAAAACTGGATTTTTTTTATTTGCATGCTTTACAGTATTAATGCAATTCTAATATAAAAATATGCAACCCAGATTTTAATTATATCTAGGGTATTGGCTTCTATCAAATTTAAATAAGTATTTAAAGTGCAGTATCATAAACGCTTACTATAATCCAATGGTCTTCTCATTCCACTACTAAAGTAATTTCATGGCATTCATGTACATTTCTTGACAAAGAGATCAAATAACCCAGAGATTAGATTACAAGCAACATCATAAATAGTCACTTTCTTCCTCTGAGGCAGAAACAGTCAAAGAATCAGGTTTTCCTGAGGAAAAGAGTTCAAACATCAGAAAGAGTTCAATAAACAAATTTGTCCCTTGAAGCCACATTCTTCCCAAATTCAGGATTTCAGTTACCTCTGTGTTACTGGCATCACAGGTCCTATGGCCTACAATCTTTAAATTATGGCAACTTATTTTAGAAAATTGTTTAGTATTGCCTTGTTATGAAACAATTTTTTTTTAATTAAGAAAGAAACTCATCACTGTTTTATATTGATATGACTTTAAGAAATACTAGAGGGTAAATCTTTGCTGAAACAAAATATATCTTTTAAAGGACCAACAGAACTTTTAGAAATTGCTTAAAATTCCCCTAGATTTACACACAACTTTTTATCCAAAAGCAATCTTTTTTCTTACCATTGTCTTCTTTCCATATCTTAACAGGAATACCTGAATAATCTCCCTTTTTAATCTAAAGATGTATGTTGTGGGTTTTTTTTACTAATTTCTTTTATAATGTGTGAGTGTGAAAAATACTGATGTAAGAAAAAACCTGAAAATAGGACGTGATACAACTCTCATTACGGAAAGATGTTTATTTTCTTTCCTTTGTATTTAAGCTTCATTATTTGCTGGTAAATTCTTCATGGGCAGTGGAAGATCAAACATACTGTGCTATAGTATCAGTGCATATCATAGCCTTGATTGTGGGATATGGCACTTCAGTATATTCTGGAACGTGTTCCTTCTGCCTACACCTCCCTGCTCATCCCTCCCACGCTCAGCTCCTGCAGCCCATCAACATGTTTCTTGGTCATTTTCTCTTGATCACAACATAGTCTACCCTTCCATGGATAGATAATGTTTCTCCTGAGTGGATCACTCGTACATACATAAAGTCTCTTAAGTCCAATAAATGCTGATTTTCTTTCATCATGGCTCTTCTCTCAATAGTTTTCAAAAGATATATTTTAAACTAAGCCCAAAATGTGCCCAGTAGCTCAAAGACTTAGTAAGAACAGTGACAAGAAAAAGTGAGTGAAGTTTTAAGGATTGATGAAGCGAAACATTGACTGCTAAATAAATTTTAATAAGCGGTTCAGGGTTACCTTACAGGGTTTATATAATTTCAATTTTACTGTTTTATAATATTAATAGTTTTAGAATGATATTTCTATGGCACTTAAAAGGTTAATATCTTACCCATTTTAAAGTTCATGCTGCAGCTAGATAACATAATGGCAGCAAAGCTTCAAACAAATTTCTTGCAACATTAGCTGCATTTAAAAGTATAATCTTATGCTGCTTGCTCTTGTTCAGCAACATTTCAGAATAATTGGAGAGTGCATGCATTTACAGTGGAGAAAATAACATACACTATTAACACTGCTTATGGTGCTTATCATTACTTTAGATGCAAAGTCTGAAAAAATATTGACAAAACTCATGTTCTAAATATATCCTCATTAAATAGGAAGCATCTGATCTTGTAGGACTTATAAGCGCATGCTTAGATTTTTAAAAAATATACCAACAAATAGATTCAGATTTAGCCAATGTTCTTAAAGATGATATCCAGTTGTGTTTTGTTTTTTTTAAATGGGTGCTCTATGTAAGCCACTGTCCTATTGAATCCTACTGAATTCAGTGAGAATTGACTAAACAGCTTTGCCTGAAACTGGCTGGGTATTTTCTGTTTGGTTTTGGTTTTGTTTGGTTGGGGTTTTTTTTGTTGTACTTTTGTATTGTTTTGTGGTTTTTTTTAATAAAATCTGAGCATTCAGATTTCCGTTTAAGTTCTATCAAGTCTGGTGCCCAAACATGAGAGTCAATACTCAATGCTCATCACCCATCTTAGGAGAGTTTCACTGTTAAGCTGGGGAACATTGGTGTGTTCTGCATCCCCTCTTTAGAAAATCTTAATCAAAAGATTACTCTTTAAAGGCAGCCAATGTTGCAGGAAATCTCATTGGAGCTTTGCTCTCCTTAAGTACATTATCTAGCTGGAGTGCAAACTTAAAAGGTTAAGATGTTAACCTTGGCTTTACACTACAGACACTCTTCTACAAATACTGATAATGTAACACTGAATTCTCTTAAAATAAGGAGGGGAATGAAGCAAGCAACTTTCAGACTGAAAAACAGTAACACAAGTAAAAAAACCATCTTTCCTGAAAAACAAGAAAGGCTTAAGTTCAGTCCTTCTGAATAATCCTGACACTTTTGTACCACATTAGTTTGGGAAGTACTTTATGTGCTTACATATATCCCTACACAGGTGTAGATTAAGTATGTGCTTAATTATTTGCTTTTGAGTTTATGGTACCCAAACATGTCTCAAGTGTTGTCCTGAATCATGGCCTAAGTGCATAACTTCAGCAATCTACTTTTAGCCAGCCATTATATGCAGATTGTAAAGATTTAACACGTGTAACTAGTACACAATGAGCACAGCCATCATTAAAACTTCTAAAGAAGGGCTCTCTGTGCACAACATATTCATGACTAACTGCTGGGTTTGGTGTTTTGTGTCTGGGGCTTTCAGTCTATTTCGAGTGAAAATATATAATTCCAGGCCACTCTTTCAATACATCACAGTCATTTTCTGCACTTTAGTTGTTTTTCTCTCCATTTTTCCCACAAAATAAAACATCATTACAGCAGGTTTAAAGTGCACTTTAGTGCCTGCAATCTTCCCATGCTATTCTTTAATATTTCATCATTAAATAGCAAAATAACCTGATATGATCCTAATTTAGTGCCAATTACACTGCATTGATCAAAGTGACCTTTTCATACTGGAGCACAAAAATCAATCCCGCTGTACAACAAATGTCAGGGGGATGAGAGCAACATATAATCTGTGACAATCAAAACATTACTTACAAATGAAATCACCAATGACCTGCATGCCAAGGCAATTTCTGCATAATGTGCACTGGTTTTGTTTGCAGCTTTTGTTGGGATTTTTTTGTTTTGTTTTGTTCCCCACTGTCTGCTGCCAGACATAGTTGAGCTATTTCACAGTTTCACTGACAATGCTGAAAATGGTCTAAGTTCTATGATTGGTATCAAAATAACCACACAAAGTGACTATAATCTGTAACGCATCTTTAATGTTCAGCGAAGTGTTGTTTTGTGTAGACCCAACAGTCAGACTGCCTTCCGATAATGCTCCTTTGCTGAAGTTTGGTGATACTCCAAAATGCAGACAAATTGACTGGGTCAGCTGTAGGCAGGGGAAACATGAATGACTACTCAGAGATCCTCACTGTTCTGCCTTCATTCAGTGATCCACAAACCAGAGTTTGACTTACATATTAGCTCTTCAAAGTTAATGACAAAACAACTGCAGTGACAATGGTGTCTGGACTTCACCTGTTACCTCTAAGTCAGGTTTAGGGTCCAAACAGGGAGGCAATTGGCTGCACAGGTGTTATTGGCTACCAACTGCAGCCAGCAGACACTTGATCTATATCTGTAATTCTTAAGAGAAAACTTACTTTAGGACAAGTTTCAGGGTAATTTTTTTAGTTGTCTTTTAATCACATAATAAAGCTATCTAAGCCTGAACATGCTTTGAGTTCTGTTCATAATTAGTCTGGGGTGATCCCTCCACTGAAAAAAACATCACCCACACCCAACAAGATTTAAATAGATTTGTGAATCTGCAATTCATGAATCAAAGTTACAAAACAATGTAGTTAAACAATGTTATTTAAATCCACAGTTTTCAGCCATTCCACTGTTACAAGCATGTCATAACACCAGAAGACCTAAAACTGCATTTAAACTGTTGGGGTCTTCTTCAAGCATGTAAACTGTTGGGGTCTTCAAGTATGTAGACTTCCAGCATGTAAACTGCTGAGGTCTTCTTCAGACATTTAACCCTGCAGAAGTAGCTGGGACTTTGCAAGATGAAAATCTATCTCCTCCAGTACCTGAATAAGACTTACAGGATTTAGGAGCTGAGATCTGCCAGTGGCAACTTATGAGGTCTTGGCTGAGGAATTTAATCTCTTTGTGTATTGGTTGCTTTCCTGTAAAATAGAGGTGGTATTTATAATTCACTCTTGGCTTTTTTTTTGGCTTTTTAGATCTCAGCTGGCTGCTCCTGGACGATAACTTAATGAGCAGAGCCTGTTTTTTAAATAGCTGTGCCATGGCCTTATTCAAGATAAGGAGTGGGATCTTGAAGCACGTTCAGTTCAAATTCCTTCACAATGTTTCACCTTATTTTGCAAACATGCTTGGTAAAGGATTATCTACCAAGAACTGAGGTAATTCCCCAGAGTTGGTGGTTTTTTTGTTTGTTTGTTTTGTTTTGTTCTGTAGTCTGTTCCTGAGAGAGAAAGTGTTCTCATTTAAATAATTTATCCATAAGAAGAATCTCCAAGGCCTGGATATTTTCCCTGCTCATGCACACTAATATGTTAATCAACCAAGAATGAGAGAGCATGGGAAAACCTAACTCTTAATATCAGTCTCAAAAGTGCTTGTTCTTCCAGATGCTTTAAGTTCAGATCCAAAATAGACAAAAAATAATTAGGGAGAGAGATTCTCAAGGTTTTATCATCCCTATTACTGTTCTGGGGGTCACAAAACATTTTCTTTTATTGCATTTCACTCATAATGAGACTGTACAGTCTCAGATAGGAATATCTAAAAAAGGGAAGCTAGCTATGCTTTCTGCCTCATAGGTGAATGAAACCTTTGGTACAGGACCTGAGAGCCTCAGGGGCCTCTGCATCAATGTTAAAGAGCCCATTTGGGCCCTAAAGCAAAAAAGCTATAGTTTAGGGGCTTTCATATAAATTCGTATTTTTTTTCCTTGCTAACTTTCAATAGCATTTGTTAGAGACATAGTACGTGTTTCACTTACCAAGCTGATTAAACTATGGTTCTTTCTCTTGGCCATATAACAAGAATATCTCTCTTCCTTGAAAGTCCATTAGCTAACATGATTTATGACTGACACTTCCACAACTCTGTGTGTAGCCCTGGTAAGAACTAAATAATATTCAAGAGCTGGTTATGAACCAAATCCAATTCATTTCACGCTGATGCTGAATTAGTTTCAGACTAATGTAAAGAAGCAATATGGGCAGACTGTTAAGGTGACTCCCTTATTTTTAACATGTTCTCCAATGCAATTTGCAGCTTAACAGCCTTGCTATAAA
Organism: Phalacrocorax carbo; assembly: GCF_963921805.1. Taxonomy (NCBI): domain Eukaryota; kingdom Metazoa; phylum Chordata; class Aves; order Suliformes; family Phalacrocoracidae; genus Phalacrocorax; species Phalacrocorax carbo. The sequence goes on along the minus strand of NC_087514.1, from coordinate 103,396,543 downwards.
TGATGTGATTAAGTTTTATACATTTCTGTATATTTGATGTATTTACCCAAGTGCAGCTGTCATTTTGTATACTGTTTCAGATGTTTAGAACTGAATCAATTGTTTGGAGTAATCACAATTTCCAAAGACAATTTTATTTTTTGTCAGTGTTAAGCTGTAAAGCAAACATGAACTAACAAAGTAAGGATGAATATATAGATCCGAACAAAACCAATTTTTCCCATCACTATATGAAAACTGTGAAGTATATTGACCATTAAAAAATCAGTTGAACAGATTAATTAATTCATCATTTCTGGCAGATATAATCAATTCAATATTTTGTACCACTACATTCAAAATACTGGGTCAAAATAGCTGCCTCAACTCAACCTCTAGGATGTCCAGATCATTCTTCAAAAGCAAGCTTGTTACTTTCTTTCAGCAATTACCTTGAGCCATGAGCACAAGTCGGAGACGATTTGTCTGCTGTAGCTAAAACCATCAGTGTTTTGACCAATTCTGGCATTTTAATAATAGATACTTTATTACATTAAAGAAATATAAGTAGGAATATACTTCTTGGTGGACCATATAGAGCTCAGTATAAAATGCATAATGTTTATTGAATAAAACAATGTTATATATATACTTATATAGATGTATATTTGTGTGTATATATATACTTGTATTTATATGTCTTAATTTATGGCCTAAAATATAGACAGTAAGTATCGCAGGTACAAAAAGCCTTCCATTCCATAGCAAAATACAAGCAAAATTGCATAAAGAAGCAGAGAAATTGTAGGTTTGACCTATCAATATTCAGTACAGTTTATCCCAAGGTCTAGGCTCTTCTTTTAACTTCGTGCTAACCAGACTTGACCAATATGTGTAACATGATCACTCATCACTAAAACATAGAGCAAACTGTGAATGTAGATGACAGTTCAGGGCTAACTCTGAAGTCAGGACTGAAAATAAAGAATGTGTCGAATAATAACAGGGAGCCAATGAATGAAATTAAAACTATTTTTTATTTTAAATGAACGTATATGACCCTTACACTTTAATACATTCTATAGCCTACTTGAACATTCACAGAACTTTGAAATATCTAAGCCATAGGTTGCCAGGCCTGCATTCCACTGTCGTGGGCAATACATTATCACTGTGCTGGGTAATGCTATCTCTAAAGCTTTTATTTTTTAACATAAAAGGTACTTAAAATTATTAAGTTTCTATTGATTTTGAATGCCACAATTTCTATGAACATCTGATTTCTTTCTTATCTGTATTCTTCTAAATCTATATGTCCAAATTGCATTCAGAAATTTAATCCTCAGACACTACAGAAAACTAATCGTTTGTCTACTCTGGTTATAAATCATACCTTATTAGAGAAAATCAAATTTTCTGTGATCCCAGAATGGAAAATTATTAACTTAATTCTTTACAAATTGCACAGGAGATTATATCCGATAATCCATTAAGAACATCTTAATCAATGTCTATCACTGTAATGTAAAGCACACTGATAAGAGCATGCATATTGCTGATTAAGAGTACAGCTATAGCAGTCTATATAAATTTCAAAGAACTTGAAATTAATAGGTTGCAAATGTATCAGACGACTAATTTGATTAAAGAGGAACAGCTGAGGTATTTTGCATGCATAAGAATCTGAGTCAAAATGTATTAACACCCACAAGTTTTGAAGTGCAGTAAAGTAATATCTCACATGTAATTAGAGAAACTAACTTCACTTAAATACGTGTATAGAAGTTTACAGTTCACTTGGCCCAATCTATATGTTTTGTGCTTCAGTGGAAAGATTCTTACCATCTTCACTGGGCTTTATGGAAGATCTTTGCAGTCTGGTATTACATCTTTCCTTAAAAAAAAAAAACCAAACCACAAATAGCAGTTTAAAAATAAAGGATAGCTTTAACAGGAAATTAATAGGACCTGCCACACTTATACTTTTGCTTTAAACATGTCTTGGAATGAGTTTGCTGCATGTGTATTTATGCACTAGAAAATCCTAACTGACCTGCAGCAGATTAAGTGATTATAGTGTGCAGTTCAACAAATTCCAGAAACACGTTTCAAGTCCCTGAGTCACTCACATGCTGTTCAACTGTTTATGCACTGTGAAAAATTACTGTATGACAAGCATGCAGAATAAAACTATTCTTATCAAGAGGGTAAGTAGTTTTGTGTGTCTTCTGCTAAACTTACCTCCCAATCTATGTCCTATCCCATACGTTCTAAATAGTTCCTTAAGTTCCTAACTTGTAGTTCCTAACTACAGCTAATCCAGGAAGGGAAATAAGTCTTCAATACTTTGTGCCTAGAGCTTTTTTAAAGCTCTAAAATAATTCTTCCTTTTTATGAGATATCACTTGTATCAGGAAATTAGTGTCCCTGAACACAAGCAAACACACTTCCTTAGTAAATGTAAAAAAAATGTTAATTACATGAAATAAAGTAATTTCCTCCTTTCAAGACAAAGGGATGGTACTTTAAAAAAAGCCTCCTTTTTAGTCATACAAAGTCTTCTTCCAGTCTGAACAGAGTGAGCTATTCTAGGCATTCCATTTGTTTAAGAAAATAGGTCTAAATTGATTAAACTAATCATTTTATTCTAACTGCTCTTTTTAAAGACAACTGCTGATTGCATGCCCCTTTTGTAGCTGTAGCTGAGCCTGAGATGGTACAAAATAACCATCTTGCCAGTTGTCACAACTATTTGCTCATTCTTTAATTAAACATAATATATAAAACCGTATAATTTACATTTAATTGGGAAACATCTTCTTTAGTCAGAAGGCAGCATGGTCTGATGGCATAAGTATAGACTTGGGTGTCAACAGGTCCTGAGCTATGGTCCGACTACTAGAGAATCACATCTGGCCTTGCAAAAATTACTTAATCTTCAGGTTTAAGAGCCTCATGCACTTATGGAGGATAATTTAGGTTAACCATTGATTTCATGAGTGTGTTGTGAGAGTTGTCTAATGTCTGTGGAGTGCAGACCTTAAAATAAAATAAAAATTTAGCACTGACTTGCAGGAGCAGCATGCTGTGATAACAGCAAGGTTGTGGTAAAGCTGGCCTTTAAATAAAGGGGAAGAAGGCCTGTAGCTGCAGGCTCGTCTTTAAAAAAAACCGCCAAACAATACAAAAACCTGTGTTTCACAGTCATGGTGTGGTTTGCCACATAGTTTAGTTTTGATTAATTTAGCAGGAGGTAAATTGTAAATATAATAATCAAACTCTGTGAAATAGCAGGAGTAGATTTAACCAACGAGTCACTCAAACATCACAACTATGCTTGATGGAGGAAAGGCATGGGGTTGAAGAAGCCCTCTCCACACTGGCAAATAAAAGTGTTAACTGAATCTCCAGCAGATCTGACACAGGCTCACAGCAAATTCAGAAACATTTATTTTAACTGAATGTCGGTGGGACTGGGAGGACAAGCATACAGCTTTATTCAGTTCTTTCTGCAAACACCTTCATGACAAAGCTGAGCATTGTTAATTAACAAAATCTGGCATTGGTAATTGAACAGGTGAATGAAAACTGTGATGGCCCTCACTCATTCATGTGTTAAAGCAAGCTGCAAGTATGAACTGGTGATTTGATGTAGATCAACCACTGTACTCTAACCTCTCTGTACAGATACTAACTCAGTTTTTTTATGGATGTATTAAATGTATACATAAAGCCTGCATACATGTTATTCAGTACAGCTCCAAAACCAACTGTTTTAACAATGGCAGCAGCTTTTGCATAACCAGAAATCAGATGCTAATGAATCATTATAAAGTGTAACCGGCCAAATTATTTTTTTTAACTGCTCGGTATACCTTCAAAATTTTATATTGTCATGAAAACTCAAACTGCTCTTTAAGGTGTCTCTTTTTTCCTCAGAAAGACCCAAAAGAATGAAACTTTAGAAGCAAAGGAACAATCTATTATTATTCATGATCTGGTATACCTATTATCTTCAGTGCACTTAACTGAACAGGCCAGCATCCATGCTGCAGTCTAAGTTAATCTCTTGCTTTTCTGATTGAGAGCTCTTTTTCTCAAACAAAGGAAAAAGCATTAAGGTAAAATATGCCCAAAGGTCCTTTTACTGCATATAAAAATTAACCAGGACCCTTTTCCCACACATGGGAATACACATGCTGTTAAATTCAAGACAATGAAAATGACTGCTTGTGCACTGACAGGGAAGTAGCACCTGTATTTTGGGGATAATATCATTCTCATCATTAGACTAAAGCTTTATCAGCCATGAAATTTTTAGATTTTTCTGGTTTTTGACACAATATACACCATGGTTTGCACATGCTTTATGTTTTGGTCTCCAGGCTCACTCTTTCCAGGGAAATTTTCTACAGCTAAAGAGAATTTGTCACAATCTGGTAAATTTATAGAGCAAACCTCTCTTATGCACAAGTGTTTTATGAGCTAGATAGTTCACCGATATCCAGAGGGAATGCAGAAGTGCCACAGAAACAGAATCTTCTCCATATACCATGCCCTGCCCACTCTTAAACACTAACTAAAGCACAGTGTAAAGTTAGGAAGTAGCAAACTTCTGCACCCTGCAGCATGATCCTGCATGCCATAGCATGAATCAAACCCATTGCTGGCTCAAGTACACGTGCCCATATTACACATACCCAAGCCTCAATTCACTAAAAGTTGCCAAACTTTTAGTTACCAGAAGTTGCAAGTTACCAAACTAACACATCAGTCTCCTTTGAACAGGTCACCAGGCCTTTGACCCCTGTGCAAGCAGGAGCTGGGCCTTTCAGCTGGGGACAGTTACCAATGCTGAAGAAACAGGACTGAGCAGCAGACAGAATATGATTTTACCAATGACATAACTATTGCACTAAACTCTCATTTTGTCTTTTATGCTCATACAGGAATGCTGGAACACCCAAAAATCAACATTCACAAAGCGATATATAATACACAATAGACTGAAACAAAAACCTGAACTGAATTAGAAAGAAAACAAACGGACAAATCCCCATATTCAATTTATGACCATCAGGGGCTTGAAATACTGCATTAAGAAACACTCTTCACACCTCACCTTTGATCCCAGGACATCCCCTTTCCAGCTCATACCTTGTGATCAGCTGATTTCTTCCAAGTTGTCCCTGAAAAACCAGAGCTGTCACAAAAATAGCTCTGTAAGGGATGGTTTGAAAGCAGCACTAGTTGTTGGATGTTATGCAGCTCACTGCAGTCTATTGAGCATCTTTTGTGGACAGGTTTCCCTGTCTCCTGGCCCTTCCTAGCAGCCAGGATTCTCACACAAACGCTAGATGAGCCGCTGGGGAGAGAGGAGCTACGTGCAGATGAGGCTGCATCCCCACGTGTTGACTGTCCTCGCAGCACGGTAATTCAGGCAAGCATGTGAGCTGGAGATTATTTTTGCTGTCTTCTGCAACTACAAATAACTTCATCATTATCTCAATAGTTCAATAATGCAAAATATTTGAAACCTGTGATTCATCCTCCTACTGCCTTCTAGGGCAAAATCGAGAGGATAATTGAAGAACTGAAGAAGAAAAATATAAAAATAAAAAATGAAAACAAAAATTACAGAAGATTTCAAGTTCCCTTTTACTTGTATGACTCTTCAGGTCTACATCCTATTTCTCCAGTTTTCCTCTGTGGCTATGAATGATAGACATTCACTCTTCATAAAAGTTTTAAGTTGAAGTTCTTTCCTATTTACTGATTTCTGAAGTAAAAAATTTGAGGGAACAGCCAAGCATTATTAAACTCACGCTTTAAAAAGAAAAATCAGAACCACTGATTATTTGTTTTAATTCCAGCACAATTTTTATATATAACTGCCCTTTCATTGATGGGAAAAAAAACATCATTTTTTCCTGATATTTCATACACACATTATTAGATTTGGCCAGGAATTTTCTAATTAAATTGATCCATCACACTCCGATCTTTTCAGTAACGTATCCATTTTGACACCTCTTCTTTCAGAAAAGATTTGCAGCTTCAGAATGGAAATTCTGATGAAAATACACCTTCATCAACACAGATCAATCAACAGACCAGCAGAAAGAGCACTTGGATTTCACCTGGAAGGCCTGGCTTCAAGACAGGCTTTGCAGAAGTCAGACAAGGAACCTGAATCTATGTTACATGCAAGTGTCCAAAGCCCCATCTCCAATGAATGAGCAGGTTTCTCTCTCTCTTCCTACAGAAATACTTATCCCCAGACACTTTTGAAACGCAGAAAAAATCAGATATTTCAGATACATTTATCATTTCGTTGTAAAATCAACACATAATACTTCCAGATCAATTAAACTTTTCAAGTTTCTGATTTTATATGTTGAAGTTAATCGATCAATTAATATATTTCTCAAAGCAGCATGAATTTCAGTTGTGCAGTTTCCATTCTTTCTGGGGTGTTCCTAGAAGTAAAGGTAGAATTATTAACTACTGTGTTGATGGAGAATGAAAAAGCTAAATGCAGGGTTACAGAATGACACATAATAAAGTCACAGTTTTGCAGTAACGTTTACCTTTTGGAGTATAGAAATCATTACGAAAATCTACATTTTACTGCTGTGGTCCTAGAGCCCAGAGAGTTCCATAAAGTTGTGGGTTTTAAGTATCTGGTTGTGCTGGGGGTCTTAGTATTGCAAATATCTACACTTCTTTAAATATAAAAATTTAATGGAAATAAAAATAAATAAATACAAAATCTGCTTCTTCCCAATTATGCAAATCAAGTTTCAGACAGGTTAGTGAGAAACAGGAATGGAAAGCAGAAAGAAACGTTATTCAAACCTGACAGGTGAATCAGAATAGTTTTGATTGAACCAGCTAGGTAAAAATTCTTGACTATAACCTATGTGAATAATATCCTCTGTCAGCATCAGTTTCTGCTACAGGTGAGTCAGTGGAACATCGCCAGTTGATGCCAGCTGATGATGTAAATTCAATGATCTATTAAAATTGCACTTTTGCCTTCTTAAAAATCAGCAACTGAATGTGGACCAAACCCAGGACATGGCTTAAACAGAAGCATAACATTGTTTGAAAGACAAACACGCTGTAAGATGAAAATCTCTTTTCAGCCTACATTTTGTAATTAAGTGCTGGTGGTCACCAGGGGTATGCACTTCCTTTAGACAAACGCACATTATCTAACACAGTAGTAAGCCTGAGTGTAGTAATCTGAGGTGAGTTACAAGGGAAGATATAGTGAGAATGAAGCACAGCAGAGAAAAAAAAAAAATTAAATTGCTTCTCACTGACTTTACAACCTGTAGTGAAAGCTGTGCATCCTGCACCGAGCCACCCCTTCCCGGAGGGGTGGGTGACCGGCCCTGTTGGTGCCTGTCTCCCCCCGCCGGCGCACCTACTGGCTGTGCCAGCCAGGTCCAGCTGACGTGCCTGCTGCCGGCGGGGTAGCTGGGATCAGGGGAATTAGTTCTGCTTGCCTTGGGAGGCCAGCCCAGCCGCCGCGGTTTCTATTCAAACTCCCCTCCACTGCTCAAGCTCAACTGGAACCATTTAGTACCCACATTGTTCTGCGGTTTTTATTTGTTTCCTTCCACTCAAGCACATGCTAAAAAAGGCGACCCCCCAGCAATCTTTTTTTTTTTTCCCCCTTTCACATGACTAAGCGATTATCTTCTTCCTAATCAAAGAGACAGATGAAAAGAGTTTATTAATAAAAGTTCCCCTTCAGGAAGATTGGAAATGAATGATTAGTAAAATACACCCAATTTTACTTATAGACCCCCCTCATAGCGAGGCATCTGTGAAGGGTAGGGATGCCAGAATAGTGGTGGGGACTCAGGCATCTGGAAGCTGTTTGCGATATGGATTAGAAGTCAGGCTGCACACAGATACTGCCTCCAGTCACAAAAGCCTGCTCTGTGGAGGGGAAAAAAATATGCTGCTTGTTTACAGTGCTACTTTTTCCCTTTGCTTGTTATCTGTTTTATTTCTTCCCTTGCTCCGCTCTCCCCGCACCATTCATGAGCAATTATGTCTGCACAGATATGCCAGCTGGTGGGGCTTGTTAACCATACCCACCACGCCAGCGTCTAGGAAAAGGGGAGAAGGAGACGGGAGCTGGGCAAACAACACCGCATTGTGCTCAGGACCCGGGCATTATCTGCTCTCTGTTGCCAGGGCCCGCTGATCAAACCAGGAAAAACAACCCCAGTGCTGGGGAGAGCAGACCAAAGATATGCACGTCCTCAGCTTGTACTGTATCCACCAGCTTATTTAAAAGAGAGGTAAATCACAGACACAGAAATACCAAGGGGTATTAATAAAGAAAAGATCTGAAACTTTAAGTAAGTTCAAAAAGTCTGGTATTTTACACACAGATCTGGTTTTATCAGCATGAGTCTAAGATGGTCACATTATTTACAAGCATTCAAACCAAACAATCATAAAAAAGTCATATGAAACCTGAGAAACATTCTAGTGAATAATTCTATCGTACTTGTCTTAGGAAATAAATATTAAACACACTCAGAGATAGTGCTTCCAAATCTTTTTAATGATAGGCTTTTCTGCAACTTTCTACATGTTAAGTCAAATTTTTAGGGTCAAAATCAAATAAGTAAAGAAGTGTAAGATAATGCTATTTAAATTCTACACGTGTACATGAAGACTTACATTAACACAGTACCCCACCTGACTGTGAGAGGGCACAGGATCAGTGATTTAGACATTCAATTCATCTAGTTCCCCTGGACTCAGAAGAAATAATATCAAACCACTAAATCACTTCCAAAAAATGTTTAAGGGAATTTTTTAAAACAATGTTATTATTTTAAACTCAGTTGCTTGCAAATTCAGATTCACATACTATGTTCCAAAGAGGATAAAATGTTCTCCCCTCTCACTTCTCCATTTTGAAGAAACTGCATTCTGAAGCAAGGGCTTTTCTTTAACTAACTTTTTAGCAGCAATGTAATGGGGCATTAAGCTGCATCTAAAATTCAACTTTTTCTGGGAACTTCTCTGAAAGAAATTTATTTAGAAGGTGAAGGAAAGTATTTCTGAGGCAAATAGATTTTTGTGCAAGCGTCTTTCTGAACCTGTCAGCATTTTTGATTATTAGAGAAAGTAAAAAGGAAAATTAATTGGAAGGCAGTACCGCAAAATCATTCAAACACTTCCATGTAATTACAGTTACAGCAGCGACATGGTAGGACTGTACTCTTGTTACTGCAGTAAATGAAGCAGGATATTGCAATAAACCTAAAATTATTAGATTTAAACTCATGACATTGGATATTCATTTTAGACCTACTAGGTTGTATTAGATATGTATTTTAAGCCTCTTAAATGCTTATACATTAGGTTTATAGGAAATCTCTTCTTTTAGAGAAAGGACTGTAGAAAAAACATAGCTTGTAAACAACATTCTTAATGTCATTTCTGTATGCCATTTTACAGAAAAAAAAATTAAAAAATGATAGGCATTTGGTTCCACAGAACATAATGATGAACAAGACCGGTGTCCCACAGGTTTCCTTAGGATGGGTTTAAGATGATCCCATGACACTTGAGTAGAGTAGATTTCTCTGGGCACTCTTCATTAGTGCCAGCAGAGTTTTTAAGAACACCCCACTATCACATGTTCTATATCTGTTACTATTTAGAGAACTCTTTAAAGAGTATTAGTAGTTTTGCTTATATTAGTCTTCCATGGCAGTATGTATCTACTTATGCTAGCCTTCTTGAAACAGAAAATCACAACACATTTAAAACATGGCTAAAAACATGAAATACTTTTCTATGTATATAAATCACCTATTATAGACTCAATACATTATGTTGCATCATCCCAGATACAGGCATCATGTATACTGTTTCCTAACAGAAAGTAGCAACTCTTCCCTTCAGTCATAGAAGCTCTGTCTTTGCTGTCTGCAAGAGATGTGAACTTAAACCTGTCTTTAAAGTGGAACCAAGATGAAATAGTTCCCGACTAGTGCTATATTTTCAAACTATGTAAAGTTTCACAGTTGAAGGAAAAAAAGAAAACATTGTCTCAGTAGGTTGTTGTTCGGCTTCCTGTGAAGAAGTCCTAGGGGAAGGGAGAAAAGGCTGTTTTTTGCTGTGGTGCAGTTTGGTGGTATTAACATTACAATATGTCTCAGTTCCAGACAGAGCGCAGGTCAAATAATGACAGGTTTGCAAAGCATAAAATCTATAACAATATTCAGAATTGTTCAGGCATCTCTGACAATCTCACCTTCATTAGGCCTTCTCTGCATTCAACACATACACCAAGGGGATTCCAATGAACACCATTTTTAAAGAACAATTATAACTAAGGAACCAGTATATTTCTTTCTAAGAAAGAATTGTACCTACAAAAAACAAAACAAAACCAGTGATTGAAACCATGGAAGATAACATCTACTTTCATATCAAAAATAGGTTTAGATTTTGCCTTTGTGGTTTTTTACAGGAAAAAACAGAAACTTTATAGGTCTAGAGGCATATTTGAATGGAACACTCACTTTACAGTTCTTGTGTTTATTAAGTCATATAATCTTATGCCAAAACAAGCATTTTCAGAAGTGTACCAGGAAAATAATTTTTAGAAGTGATTTATATTAGCTGAAAATATTTCTTGCTCTTTGGAGCCATCTAGCTAAGGTATTTACAGAATATGGAATATAAGAAATCTCAATCTTATAATTTCTTTAAATAGAAGTTCTAAATACAGTATGTGTCATGGCTTGATGTGGTAAAAATTTTTTGCACATTTTTTGTTCTCTTTAATTTTTTGTTGCCTGGTTTAACATATTACATAAATTTGAACACATGCAGTTACATGCACGTGTTTAGACATACAGACTTAAATGCACGATTGCCATATAACCATATGCAATACATCCATATACTTTTTGACATGCTCCCAAGAAGCTGATTTTGTGTATTTACATAGTAGATGGAGTATCTGTTTGTACTTTCTATAAAACAAAGACTCTATGACTTTGTCAAACTGCTTTTAAAGGGTAATATGTAAATATCACTTGAAATTGCACATGGAAATCTGTCCTTATGGACTTCTATAAAAAAACCACAGGATTAATGTGCCTCATTAAATACATATATCTTACAGCAGAAAAGTTCGTAAAAAATAAACTTCTACTTCTTTGATTATTACCATAATGTCATTCAGATTTCCACAAAACTACAAAACTGGTTTTGCTTTCCCCATTAGATAGAAATGTTTTATATGTTTGATGAATTTGTTTAATCAAATTCTCAAGCAAAACCAAGTGGATCTAACAGAACATCAATGGTGGAGGACAGCTGAGACAGCTGAACATCTGACGATACAACAGGGCTCAGTCTCCTGCCCCATACAGAAATGTATTTAACTAAACAAATCACTAACCTCAATGATTATCAAAAGAAAGAGGGCAAGAAAGGAAAAAGCAAATGAATCAATCCAAGAGTGAAAAAGTTTTTGAAAGTAAGTTTAATATCCAGACATACTGAGGTGTTTATGTGTGTGTGTATGATGCATGCACATATGTACCCAAATCTATGTACCATATGTACAACACCTTTATTTTAGCTATGTCTCGGTACAGTTTTATCTGGAGCACTGCAGTTTCTGTCCACAGGGAGAATGAATGAAAATCTTTAAAGAAGTACATATTTTATTGTTGCGTTGTTGGCCTGCATCCTCTGTTCTGACAATCCCTTCTATAAAACACCCCCTTTCAGATATGGCTTAGCTACTCTAGTTCTGGAGTTACAGTTTTTCTCTCATGATAGTCTGTTTATCTGCCTCCACGTGTGGATGAATCCAACAGTTCCAAAGGAGAAGGGGAGTAGCATAGGTATTTCCTGTGGTTAAGGTTGTTAATTAAGATGGGAGATGATCTGCATCCTAGTAACATCTTATGCTCTTTCAGCTGTGCAAGAGCCAAAAAATAATTGGCCCTATTTCTCTTCATATATCTAAATAAGATGAAATATGGACTGCTCCCTTAATATGCCCATCTTCAGATTAAAAAGAAAAAAACTTAAAATCCATACTCTTCTTTCCTTAACAAGTCCTGTTTAAAAGTTGATTACCATCAGTATGTAATGTAACAGTTCTCTTTTTCAAGTATGGTGATGAATGAGAGAAACACTTAAGTCTGTTTCCTCCTTTCCTCCCACAGTCATGAGCACAAATAGTACCTATTGCCTTTCAGAACTCCTTTTATGGACTACTAGCAGGATGGCTTTTCCATTGTACCTGTTTATATTGCCTTCACATTTGTTAACATACCCTGAGTGCTTTGCTATTTAAAGTGAAACTAAAGTGATAAAATCTCATTTCTGGTACTTTTCCCTCTATATCGCAACACAATGTTATTTATTCAAATTTCTTGAATTGTCTTCAGTGACATTAATCTTTCAAGCAGGAAAAAATAAATTTAAGATATTTTTCTATAGGAAGAACAGATTATTCTCCATTCCTTCAGCAACGCAAGCCATAGCACTGTTACATTGTCTGTGGTCAACTGTCAGTGCTTGTCAATGTATATAATTTTGAACATCTTCTAATTGCAACTTTAACTCTGCATTTCTTGGATTAGACTAATTTTGGGACAATAACCATTTCACAGACTTTAACATTTTTCGTACTTTATTATATCTACTCTGAACCTAACTTTAAGACAAAAATCAGTGAACAGCAGTGTGGTTTTGCTTGTCTGAGATATTTCTCCCAGCGAGAAGTCCAGTGAAAATTGCCAAGAAAAAGGCAGATTGCAGGACTAATAGAAGCACATAACCCATTTCAGCTTAAAACTGTGGGCGTCTTTTCACCATCATCAGTGTGGATGCCTGCTGAGAATCTCTCTTTTCTGGTGAAGAAACAAGACCATGTATTGATACCATTTATTGTTAATTTTCATCCAACATCTACAGTTTGTCCTCTGTTTTTTTGTCGTCTGAGATAATATATTCACTTTGAATAAATACATTGCCAGAAGGTTTTAACCACATCTCAAATGATAGAGTATAGAGAAGCAAAACCAAACTGTCTACTAACTACTGCTCAAGTGCTCCACTGTATAAGTGACACTTGGACTCTGCCATTAAAAAAAAAAAAAAAAAGACTTATAATTTACAAAGAAAGCCAATCGATAAATGAAGTGTCGCTGATCAGCAGCAGTGCTGGCACAGTGACATTCCATTATCCCGCCAGGTGCGTTACAATCACGCACAGGGAGCCGTGGAGGGATGGGCTCTGCAGCAGCTTGCACCCTCCTCCCCTACCCAAACCCCATGTGCCCCTTCCTCCGTACCTGCTGCTGGTCCTGCATCCACGTGCATTTTCATCCTGGTGCGCAGGGTGGAGGGGCTGGCTCTTGTGATGGCATGGTGTCACTTGGACTGGGTGACAGCTGGTTCTCCACAGACAGCGCTGTCAGAGAATCACAGACTTCCACATGTACGAGTGAAATTAACTTCTGTTAGTCTGACATTTTCTGCAATCAATACTCACAGGGTCCTTGTCTCTGGGATCAAAATTCATAAATCAAAAGCAGAAAGCATGAAATAAGGTATTTGATAAATCCATTAACTGAAGTGGAAGTGTACTTCTGTCACACTGTTTAAAGACTACAGTAGCACTAGCAAAAGGGGGAGAAATCTAACAAACACGTTAAGTGAAGTGCTGGCTTGTGTTTGTTTGAATATACGGCTCAATCTCACCAGCTGAAGGGCTTTACGCCTAGGCAGCAAATAAGTTGGCTTCCCTGGACTCCACTCTGTGCATGCTGCCTTCAGGAGGCAGAAAACCACCATTTTCTGATGGACAATCCTCCCACTCCAGTGCAATCCAAGTTCAATGGAAAAATCCAAATTTAATGTAAAAACTGCATTGCAAAATTAAACGCCACTGGAAACCACTTTGAACTCACTAAAGCTGCATGAATTTAATGTGCAGATCATTGTTTTTAAAAGTTACAAGGAAGTCCAAAATACAGAGAAGTTCTCAAAAGACTTTTGTTGCCTCCTGCAGACTAAATAACCAAGTGCCTTCTGAAGCCTCAGTGACTGCCTGCCAGTACCGTTGGGCACCCCGGAATATTTAGAAAAAAAAGCAGTCCTTAACAGTAAACCAATTTATTCAGGTTTCACTAATAGCAATTTCCACACTGCAGGCAAGGATGACTTTAAAAGCCAGAAAAGGCTGAAGAGCAGTTCATGGCCTCCTCCCCGTTTGTGTGCACCACCCTGACTGAGAATAAGAGGGGCAACCAGAGGCTGAGAGCACTGGAAAGGTCTGTTGAACTGTAGTATCTTCTATAGTGATGGTTAACATGATGAAAAATACAAACCAATAAGTCTCCGAGAACTGTATGACTCCATATTCCAGCTGATTACCTCAAAAAGTTCTAATAATAGCGCAAGGCAACAAAAAGAAAGGTCTGGTCCTTACTGTTATTGAAACCTCTTACTATCACTTTATCCTGAATCCCTCTTTAAGTGAACATTGTGCTTTTAACACAGGATTAACTCTTAGAATTCTTATTAAACTTAAGGTAAAATTAAAGTGTAATATAAAGACCTCTCTCTCTTTAAGTAAGTGGGGTTTGAACACAGGGCCATATCCACACCTGGTGTCATCTGGTCTGGATCTCTTCAAGTGACAGTAATTCTCCAGCAGCTAAAAATGCATCCCACAGTTTACACACTCTTAAAATGCAATTTAAAATTATGTATTTGTATTCTCAGCCTTGATTCATGATACAGAATTAGTGGCAGAGGCTTACATTTGAAAACAAATAGCATTATTTTAGCAGAAATGTTTTTTAAAGAATGTATCATAACTGCTGTGATTGAAAACAGCAATGCTTGCTTGATAAGGAAACTGCCTAATGGCAAAACATTGTTACTATATGTGACATAAAAGGTAGCAGCAGACAAATTACTTTCCTTAGACCATTTCTTTCTATCACTTCAAACACCATGACAATACATTTTCCTTCTTTCATGCTATAACATACAAACCAGCTGATTTTCTGTATGACTCAATCTTCTTTAAGCATAGCTCCTAAGTATAACTGCATGTTATCAATGAACTTCTTATCTTAGAGTTTCTGAAATTATGAGAAAAATACTTTCAGCACATCCTATTCTATATTTAGTCAATAGCTATCAACTAATAGTTTGATTTTGGTTTCCTCTAATTACAAGCTAGCCAATAATTAGAGCAGTTTTTTCTATACAGATCTTCTGTCTTCTAAATCTGTCAATAGTTGTGATTTTTCTAAGAGTCTGAATGTACTGTAATAGACCGATGAGAAAGATTTTTTTTCTGCTGTTATGTACATTCAATAAAGTTAAAGAATTCTTTTATTTTCTTTTCTGCTCTGAATAATACAAGTCCCCTTGAGAAAACCTCTTTTAACAGAATAGAAGCCTGCATTTAGCTTTAGAGAATAAAATTATTGGGCATGTCTAGCTTACCTGACTGTATAGGTGAAGAAGGAATGCTATTTGTAAGTATAACCTCGCCCTTGTCATAGAACCATTCTAAAACTAAGAAAGGTGTTAATATACAGGCCTCTGATATTTACTATTCTACAAAACATCCACATTAACTACAATTGGTTTTGCAACATTCAGAGAAGCTTAGCTCTAACTTTTTGGGGAGCAAAATTTTTTGGAGTTTGGTTACAAGCAACATTTAACCCTATTTCTCAAACTCATATTTTTCAGGAACATTTTCAGCACTTCCTCAGGAACCCTGTGATTCCCGACACTGTGTCCTCCCAAGGTGGGAGCTGAGAAGCTACAGCATCTACTCATCCTCCATGGCTTCCCAAGCAACAAAACCCTCACCCTTTCGAACAGTCAATCTGATCCTTGCCTGCCTCGATGGCAGGTGATTGGCAGGCAGAGCATCCTGGGAAGCTGGAGAAGCAGACAGCCCATCCACCGCTGGAAAGCCAGCAAGCCAAATAATGCCATTTTTATTTTTCCCAAAACTGTTCTGTCAGAATAGGTGGCTTTTTTTTCTGCAGGAAGGAAATCTATTTTCTATTCAGCTCTTTTCAGTAGTTGCTACTGAAGAAGGAATCTGTATAACTGAAAGAGCCTTCTCTTACTGAAACACAAACTTCAGTAAGTCCACTCGCAGCAGAATAAGAGAATTTACCTTGCTTAACACACTCAGTATAGTTGGGAACTTGGAAATATATCCTGAGGTTTCTGGATCTGTATCCAGGATCATTAATTGTTCCACACCTCTCCAGAAGAGCAAGGACCTAATTTTTATTAGGTTGGAAAGGGGAAACCATTCATAGCTTGCTCTTTTTCTGCTCTCCCTGCCACAAAGTTGACTTCTCAGTTTCCCAGTCAAACCAATATGAGAAAAAATCCTTTCCTTTGCTTATATATGAGACACTTAAGTCTAGAGAACACAATGCTTGAGTGCATAGCCAATTTTGTAATATATTCATGTTTGTATTTCTGAAGAGCCACTTAGGAGACTGCATGAAAAAACATACTCAGGAGCAATCTTACTACCTGACAATCAGCTAACAAGTGGATATGTTTCAAAATTTAACTTTAAATACCCCCAGTTTTCAAAATACATGTAAAACTACAGTGAGGTTTTAATTTAATTTTTACCAGAACTGCATCCATTCCAGTGTTTTTTTAATCCTCTGTAAAACGTGCTGGCCTGTAAACTTTTAGGCTATGTTCTGTAGAAAAGGAGACAAGTGATTTCTGTTAATATTATCCAGTACATTCTTAGGTATGGTGTGTTAAAACCAGAAATCTTCCAGTAGAAACTTACACTGTCCAGCAATGTTGTGACTGGAAGAAGCATAATTTGTTTTGGAATTTAAGAACATGATAAGTAAAACTTTTTATAAATGCATCTCATAAACTGACTTTTTTCTTATTTTATATGCTTTTTATGCCCAATAAAGAATCTTAGCTGTTGCTAAGTTGTTCAAGTAAATATCTACAAGCCAGGCATTTGCAAGTCTTTTGAGGTTTGTTCAATAAAACTGTGAACTCCTGCAACAGGAAAGATCACTTCAAAGATCATGCAATACTGAAATATGAGAAGTGACTAATTTAAGCTTCCCATTGTAATGTCTTTTTTGTTAACAGAGGATCTTTTACTTTTTCTTTTTGTTCAAAAAAATAGCTAAAATATCATGACAAGGGAAATGGGAATAATTTATTTTTTCTTTACAGAAAACCAATAAAATTACACTGATAAACCTAGTAGCAAGCTTTCTTTAAAAATGGCTCAATATTTTGCTGTTCCTTTTGAGCCAAATATTCTGCTAGGTCTTTGATTCTATTAATGAATACTACTTCCTTCTAATACGCTTTCTTTATGTTCAAAAGGGAAGGTTCAAGTGCTCTTTTTTCATTTGGGGGCACATCTAGTAGTATGTACTGATTATATACACTAAACAAAGCCTTACACAGAGTTACAGTACTAAATCTTTTAAATTATAACAATTGTATAGTATTGAATAGCATTTCACCAGTGCTAAATGTATGTTTCCTGCTGGATTCTACATGGCAGTCCCAAGAAAACCTGTCTGGCAGCAGCAGTCACTAATATCAAAGCACCTTCTGCTTTGGTTTGTATTTTCTTATACAGATTTCTCTATTGCATCAAAGATAAAAGTAGACAAGATAGATGCTTACAGTCTATGTGGTTGCTGAGACCTTTGTAAAAGTGAGGAGGAAAAGAGGAGAGCCTTATTGTAAACACAAGTGCAGAAGAGCTCTGGTGGTTAGAGCATTTGTCACTGAAAAGCAACAAGAAGATTAATTAGGGGATGAGAAGATTCATGATGAAAGTGTGTGCCTCCATGTGATGTGGAGGGAGTCTCCCCTCAGTTCTAGAAGCTCAGAGATGAGAGAGTTTTCTTCCTTTTTGTTCTAGGCCCCTTTAATTAAATTTCCTATAAAAGTTAAAGGTTTAGGACTTTGATTTGGGGTTTTGGTGTGTCTGCTGCTATAAGGCAAATAACCTCATCTGGTATCCACTCATATTTTGAAGAATCTCTGCATTTTCCCTTTCTTTTTCTCCACACATATATTTTTGAGCAGCTTTATGACTCCATTAGGGAGGAGAGAGGCTCCATATGTATCTACTATTGGTTCCCTCATGATTCCAGTGCTTTTCCAGTCTTATCTCGATTACTGTGCTACTAGTCAGAGCAGACAAAGAGAACCAACATACGGAAATAGTTACCCTCTCTGAAGAGGGTTATAGTTTACAACTCTAAACTTTACCTTATAGCTTTCCTAAAATTAAAATATAATGTGCTGGTTCTCATGTGGCAACAAATATGGGAAGCTATGAAAATAATCTTTCGTTTGTATTTCACTGGACACAGCTGTTCTAAGAATACACAAGCAGGTCAATAGTGTCTTTGTTATACTTTCACTTTCTCACCTGAGACAAAGGAATAATGGTGAACCATTATTTCGGCACCTACAGTATTCCCTAGCCAAAGTGCAGGGGTTACATCAATACCAAAATAGAGATATCTAGTAATTTAGGGCAAAACTGCTTTGTTTTCTTGTAAGTATGTAAGTCATACTGTATTATGACTTTTGAATTCTCTAGGGTTTCACAAAGTCTATTAATATCTTATGACTATGGTAGTTACTTAAATGCCCATGGTATAATAAAACAGACGGCCCTTAACTTTATTTACTTTTCTAGAAATAGGTTTTCAAAAGCAATGACGAAGAAAAGATTTGCATCTTTGCACAACCAAAACAAAGCTGTGAAGCTAATACAGATATTTCTCTGAAAACCCATTGCCTCCTACTCCTTTGGAAGCAGAGGGATGTTGGGCAGGCTCCAGGAAGTTCCTGCAGTTCCACTTTCCATCCTGCCCCAGCACACACTGCTGTTGCCAGTCTGCAAGTGCTTACAAGACACTTCTGGAATTATGATGTTTAATTATCTTTTTTACACATATACAGGTCACAGTTCTAGCCGGGATGAGAAACCACAAATTGGACATATCCTACTGTGCATAAGGGTAATATGCTAGCGGTTCTTGCCTCTTACTTCTTATCCCTAAATGAGTAGCTGACAAGTTTAATGGCAAACTATTACAAGAAGATTATGATGATAAAGTATTTTAAGCTAGCAACAACAAAACAGATGGGAGTCCACAACCGAGATGTAGCTGTTGCAAGCATCTAAACTCATTACCTGTTCCAGCCTCTGCTCAAGCAGAAAGAAGGAAGGCTGGTAAGACATGAGAGCTATTTGCAAACTTTTTAAAGTACCGTGGTGCCAGTCCTGAATTTGAATGGAAAGCTGTGAGAGAGCTAAGTGAGAGTTTTTAACCCACTGGGTATGACCAGCAGGAGAGAAGCTGCTCCTTACCTGCTAAACTGGTATCCAACATAAGTTGGCAGTACCAGCAAAAGACTCAGTCCCTCTCGTTGCAACTTTCTAGCCATTTAATATCTACCTCAAGGAGCCCTGCCTTTTGCTAGTAGAAACATTCACATAGCCATGCAGCAAAGGAGATCTGGTTGGAAGTGAACATGAGCCGAAAAGAAAAGAAAAGAAAAGAAAAGAGAAAAGAAAAGAAAAGAAGAGAAAAGAAAAAGCAGGTTTTAATGTGCAGCAGTTGCCTGATTCAGTTCCCTAAATTGATACAGAAGACTTATGCACAAAAAAAGGGACCGTGGGGAGTGCGGAGCAGCCCAATGTAGAAATTAGTTTTGGGAGCAAAGAAAGGAGGAGCCCTTCCTGTTGGCAGAGCTTTTGCCTGTGCTTGCTAAAGTTGCCACAAAACTATGACCTTGTTTGTGCTTAAAAAAGTGTGATTAGAGAGGATTCCTGCTCTTGATGCTAATCCTGAGTGCTTCTTTACTGCCACGTGTTGCTCCGCAGTTGCCACGATGGAGGTCTTGAGTGCTTGCAGAGAGTGCCAGAGCTCACATGTGGGATTTGGGTTTCAAGAGTGAATCTGACTTTCACATGCGGACACAGTGTAGCATAAGGCAGTTTTGAGATTCAAAAACAAGCTAAATCAAGTGCATCTTACCTTACAAGGCCTTACTGCATACTAATTGAAGTTAAGTTTTAAGTAAGAAATGGGAATAAAATTGTGCTTGCAAGAGAATAATTTAATTCACTTATTGATGTCTACAAAGTAAAGTGCACTTTTCTCACTATGCTTATCCTTACAACTATATGCTGATTTAATTTTCCTTCCTTTAGGTAGTCTCATGTTTTAAAGGCTTTTTCCTATCTGTGATTGAATATTTTTTTCAGCTGATACCCCATGAACCACCTAAGCACATTTAAATGCCATCTACCACATAACAAACACTGATTTTCTGCTAGAAGGTGAGGGAGCTGCAGCACCTACACTGTGTTATTGTACCACAGTGGTAGGCTGCCAATATGTTCATTCACATTTGTAATTTCTGTCACTTGTGTAAAAGACTAACAATCGTGTTTTTAGAATGAAATATTTTGATAAATCTCAAGTGTTTATCCAAGACAGTTGCATCATCTGCCTTGAAATTCTGTGCTAAAACATTCCTCTACTTTTTTTTTCTATGACAGCAAAGCAATTTAGTGGTTACAAAAAACCATCCAAAAACCAGTTTTTTGTACTGGGTACAAAAAAACCACCCAACCAGTGTATGGCTGGATGACTCTTCTTCCAGTTAAGTTATGCCTTTTTCACAGAAACAGAAAGTAAGTGCATCAAAATAGCAAATCTTTTGAGCTCAGGCTGATGTAGATTTTTTAACAAAGCGACAGCTTTCAGTTCCCTTGTAGACCTGCAACAATACAGTTGCTTAGAAAGGCTGCTATTGTTATAGCTACTATATAGATAACGAATGAATGCAACACAAGGTACTAGTGAAGTGGAAAACAAGGGGTTGTTGGCACAGTCCCCATGTTCTCTTTACAGGAAAATTAGAGGCACTCCATGATGTCAAAACACTTTTCAAGATTTAGTCACAAGTTTGAGGTAATCTACCTGTGATTACTATTGGCAAAAGGTGAACTCGATTTTTTAAAAGTGTGCAAGTGTGTTAGCATAATTAGTTTTAAATAGCAAATGTTATCTATGTTTATTAGAATTTCATGACAAATAAAGATAACAAATTAAATGCAAATAAGTTTTCTATCTGTGTCATTTCAAAGTTTTCCTTGTCTATACAGAGGAATTTAGACAGTACCTAAGCAGATTCTGCATATAATGGGCTGCTTGTAGGAAAAGAAAGGGGCCTATATACTTGGGCAGTGCTCTCCTGGCTCTTGCTGCACTATATCATCAGTATGTAGTGGCATATGGTGTGCATGCCCATCCGTCATTTTCACTTGCAACTCTCCTTTAAAGAAGCTGAGGTGGAGTACAATAAACAGTGTAAATAGAGTTCTGAAGCACTACTTATTTGCACAACTATTTTATTGTTATGCATGCAATTATTTTAAATGTTAATTGGTTTACAGCTACACTAAACAAGCCTAGAAAACTTAACCTAAAATTTAACCTGTTCAAATTAATTTTTTCCCCGTACTGTAAGGTCTATGCCTTTAACAAATGCTGCTTTTATTGTAAACCTAATCCTAAGGCTAAGGCTAATTTGTTTTTCTAAAAGAAAGCTTTATTTATCAGTCAAAAGCTACCTAAGTATCTAAGAACCCTACTATATTACTTAGTCTTTGGTCTGTGGATGCAAGGTTACTTTAAAGCGTGATCTTCAGTTGACAGCAGCAGCAGATCACCTCAGTGGCAACTCACGGGGACCTTGTTTAAGGGTGCCCCTTTGGAGCACAGCATGCATGCTGCCACTGCACCCATTTCCTTTCTGCAGGGTAAGCTTGCCACCATATGGAAACCACATGGATTACTTAGTGGAGGTCAGGCTAACACTGATAGCGTAACTAGATTTTCTATCTCAATTGTAAAAAGTTTGATGGAAAAGAAAATACACAGTACAACTGCAGGAGAGGAAACGTGGCTTTTTGTGAACTCTCCTTTGTACTTTAATACCAGTATGAGCCATCCATTCCAGGCTGAGTCCTGAATAGATATTAGCTAAACATTTTTATGTTAAGGACAATCAACTTTGATTAGTGGTTTCAGTAAGTACAAATGCTGAATAAGTCAAATGTGGATACAAATTTGGTGGGGTTTTTTTCCTACTTGCACTAAAAGGACAGATCAGACTCCAATCCTAGTGATACTGCTTAAACAACACCATTTTATTTAAGGCAGTAACACGAGATTTACAGAAGGATAGTCTAGTTCCAACTTTCTTTCTCTAGAGCACTCAATATTTTCCACACAAACAATTTAAGAAGTTGTTTGGCACTTGGAATTCAAATATATTACTTCTAGGGACATGACACAAGAATTACAATCACAATTAATGGCATGTCAATACTTTTCAAAGAAAAATATTGATGTCCAATGGGTAATCAGTCACTTACTAGATACTATGATCATCTTTCAATGAATGCCATCCATCTAAACTGGGCACTCAAATTACACCAAAGTTTTTGAGATGAAAGCACGAGAAAAAAATGTGGAGTAGCACTGAACTAGGATACACAGAATAGGCAAAATATCTTGCGGGTAACACCTTTAGGAAATAGTCTCACAGTTCATAAAAATGGTAAAAATCCCACTGGATTTTCAAATGAGTTAGAATGAAAGGGCAAATGTCTTATTCTCTTTTTTTGCCCATAATTTTCCAAAATGAAAAAACAGTTAAGTTTTTTCAACTAGGTAGCCTATTTTCCTCATTATATATGAACATGTGAAATGTTGCTATGTTTTCATCTTCAGCATTCTCCAATATGATTCCAAAGCAGTTTTTGCTATCAAATTTTCACAAAAAAAAAGGATAGCACTTGATCAGTTTTATCAAAATTTACTGTTTTGATTTACAACCAAAGGTGACTAGCCTTTAAAAACTTGGTTTTCTGGCCAAGGCTTTCACAAAATGGTCAGTGATTTCTGCATGCTTTTAATCTCTAAGGCTTTTAAGTCAGTGGCATAAAACTGTTCCTCCCCAAAAAGCAACAAAACTGTCAGTAGGTAGTACCAATAGTTAGGCCAATTACAAGCTCTTCCATGTGCTGGTGACAAGGTAAAAAGCACCAGCGATGCAACATGCTTAATGTATACTTTTGTGTATGGTACCACACACAGGTCTCTGCTCAAGGCTTCATTCACAGAGTATCACACTGGAGTCATGACCTCCACTATTTAGCAGTGGGTTTGTTTTTTGGTTTGGTTTGGTTTTGGTTTTTTTTTTAAATTAATGCACAGATATGTTTCAGTGCATGGGGACTACCAGACTGCCATGTAATTTTCCAAGAAAGTGATGAAATACTATGATTATCAAATTGAAACATGAAATAGGAGATAATGAAAGATATGATTATAACAAAGTTACATTAACCTCCTGGTGACAGCAATCTTTACTTTTTAAAATAATGAAGATGGTAAAAAGGCTTCAGAAAAGTTTAATGTTTTCATCCTTTTTTTCAGAATGAAACCTTGAATGGAAATTATTCTGATTATAAATGGTTTTATTCTGAAAACAAAAAATCACTACCACATATTTTTCAGTTACATTTTCTAAGTACTCTAAGAATACTTAGATTCTACTAATCTAATAATATTAGACTATGTCCTGGTTTTGTCTGGGATAGAGCTAATTTTCTTCCTACTAGCTTCTATAGTGCTGTTTTGGATTTAGTATGAGAATAATGTTGATAACACACTGATGTTTTAGTTGTTGCTGAGCAGTGCTCACAATAGTCAAGGACTTTTCCAGCTCCCCATGCTCTGCCAGGTGCACAAGAAGCCAGGAGGGGAGAGGGCACAGCCAACAGCTGATCCAAACTGGCCAAAGGGATATGCCATACCTTATGATGTCATGCCCAGTATATTAACTGTGGGGAGTTGGCTGGGGGGACAGCAATAACTGCTCAGGGACTGGTGGGACATCGGCCAGTTGGTGGTGAGTAGCTGCATCATTTGCTTCTTTCCTGGGATTTGCTTCTCTCTCTTGTTGTTTTCTTTTTAATTGCATTATTATTATTATCATCATCATCATCATCATTATTATTATTACTATTATGTTCTTATCTCAACCCATGAGTTTTCTTACTTTTGCCCTTCTGATTCTCCCCCCAATCCTACTGCGGGGGGAGGAGGTGAGCGAGTAGCTGTGTAGTTCTTAGCTGCCTGCCAGGTTAAACCATGACAGAATATTATCTAATAGATAATCTAATCTTAACTCTTAGATTATAGTTCAAAAACTATATTAATCTTGGTCTAAAGACTTTTAATGGAAAAATATTATAAAATAGCTTTAAAGCATAAAAAGAAATGAAACACCTAGGAAATAAACAAAACCAAAACCCCTTATTCTTTCCCTCAAAGATTTCTTCATTAAAAGGGAAGATTTTTGCCTTGAAGGGACAGGTAATGCTTCTCAATTTTAATATGTTAATTAATTGCCAGATTATAATTTCTATGGAATTGAATTTGAATTCCATATTAATATTTAATGAATTAACTAAGACTAATTTAATTGTAATGAACACCAACACATGTAATGATGATTGGTTGCTTATTTTTTTTAAAAAAATGCATAATAAATATCTTAATTTTCTGAGGATTGCTGTTGACAATTTTAATTTTGTTTTATTTGTATATCAACTGAAAAAGTACCTTAAGGGATATTTCTCACCTCACATGAAAACCTCATTGGTTGTGGCTGCTCTTTGGAGAAGCTGGAAAATTTTCCGCGTGGGTTTAGGCAGTGTCAGATTTTGTACCTCAGCTTTGTTTTAAAACTTGTCTAACTTCATCAAAATTAGAGATACTTCTGTAGATTTGAATTTCCATGGAAGAAACAAAAACCTTTCCTGTGGAAAAGAAATAAACAAGAATTCTTTTCGTCTTTGGGGGGCGGTGGTGGTGGCGGTGAGGGGAGCACAGCTATATTAACAAAAACAAAAGCAAAAAAGCTATGAAATAATTTCAGAAACTAAATTTGTAAACTAAATAAAATCTTGTAGGGTCACAATGCTGAGAGAGGACCTGTAACTCTGTCACATGCAACTTGCCTTCTTTACAGATTTTGCTAGTATTTCAGTAAAATCTGCAGCACTGGGAATCAGTATATACTTTTTCACATTTTGTCATGAATGCTCAGAGCAACTCTAGTCCATTCAATGTTTTAAATACAGCAAAAAGAAGAGGAAGAAAACGAAACTAAATCAAACAGATCAAACACAAAAGTGAAGTGGGCTGGGGTAAAAGAGCCCTCTTCTAGCCCAAGCAGTGAGATGTAGGTACAAAATCTCACCAAGAATCATCTGATGTTACTGTGCATAATCTCACTGAGAGAATGGATTACTCCTTTTAGAGAGTACTGCAGGATCTATCTTCAGTCCTCAAAAAAACAGCTAGAAAACCTTTCTCAGTGCCCACATCCTGTCATTACCACTGGTAATCTCTTTGGTGGCCCCACGGAGTTGCCTACGGTTGTTCATTGGTCCCACTGAAGGCTGCAAAAGAAAATAAATCTACACACTTCCTGGGTTTATGATCTCCACCTTTTCTCAAAAAAGCAGAAAAAATGGTTCCTTGGAGAGAATCCACTATTTGGGGAGGAAGGAGGGAAGAGAATATCATAGCTATAGTCTTTACTACTGCTATTAAACCAACTCACAAGAGTTTCAAAGACAGACCCATAAGTATGCCATAGCTCTTCTAGAGCAATTTATAACTGGAAACAATTGCCAATATACAAAAATATATTACTGGCTGTGCTATGAATGATATTTTGTAAAGCAGCATATTTATTCAATATATTCATTGGGATCAGCACCACATAACAGTACAGCATATGGTAATGACCACGGAGATTAGTAATAAACTCCTCATTCATGCTCTTGTTTGCTACCAGAGAAATCAGTTAATGATAACACATTATCTGTGTTATGTGCTGACCATTTTTAAAAGTGAAAAAGTTTGATTACAAACTCTGAAAAGGCTATTCGAATATTCTGTCATAGGCAAGATATCTTTCCAAAAAGGCATTAAAAATTTTCTTCTTTCTTGGCCTAATCTTTACTTATCATAACTTCACTGAGGAAAAAAATGTTATAAATCATTACTTATTGATTGCCTTAAGTGCACTTCTTAGAGTGCAATAGCATAGTATGATCATATCTGTTTTCAAAAATTAGTGTAAGCAGATGCCTACACCAAAACCTATCTTTATTATTTATGCAATTAAGTGTGTGGCTGCATAAAGCTCTGTGCCTATGAGCAGTCATATTATACCATCCTGACGTGGGATTCACTGCTGTATAAATGAAGCCCATATTAAATTTACAAAGGTTACAAAACCATTAGCACTGATGGCTTTTAAGGAGTAAATGTTCACCATGACTCATACTTTGTTCATTTGTGCCATTTTGAAATTAAGTATTCTTAATTGCTGTAATGCACCGCAAGTTCCAACGCTTCTCAGTGACAGAAGCACGTAATTCCCCTGTAATTTGAGTAAAGTATTCTAATTGATTAATTGAGTTTTCTTGTAAGATTGCACAGGAGTTTTAGATGCAAGAAGGTTATCCTTGTTCTATGTAACATAAAAATGCTTGAACCTGCAATATAAAGTAATGTTATCGGTGCTGGGTGGAAGTACACAGCAATACAGTCTAAATGAGATGACCATTTTTGCTGGCAACAAGTGGCTTGTACTTTACATCAAACATGCACTATGGGAGGCGAGAGGAGATAAAAGCTTTTATTAATGCCATTTAACATCTCCTGTCAACCTTGTTCCTTGTGCTGCCTATCATTTATACAATCAATTTTTGTTTTGTTTTTGTTTTACTTGGTGTAATACCTCTCAGTGCATAAAAACAAGGAGCAGGAAAATCCTGACATAAACAAACAAAAAAATGTTAAGGAGATTCATCAGTGTTAGGTAGACTTCAAAAATGGGGGAATTGGGGAGTGAGAAAGAAAGGGAGAGAGGAAAAAACCTGCAATTGAAAAAAAAAAACCCTAAAGTTTATATTTTGTTTAAAAAAATGTACTCCTTAAGAATCAAGTTAGCAAAGTAAAATACAAACAAATCCATACTGTCACCTGTTGATTTAACTGACCCAAGCGCAGGCTAGCTACAGGATGACCCTTGAAGTTCCCTTGTTATCATGGAGAGCTGCTTAAACAAATTGTGCTCCAGGTTTTAGAAGATAAGAGCTAAAATACTCACATGAATTCTGGAAGTTACTTCATACATCAAAATAAACCAAGCTGAATATTTAATGATTTTGATAGGCTTTTTCTTACTAGTTTTTGTCATTCTTTTTAGAAAAGATGTGAATCGCTATTGGATTTTGAGGTAAGGAGTGTTAACATTTCCAGCATGCCACAGGCCATTATAAACTTTACATTCGATAAAACTTAACAGTTTATGTAAAAATATTAAGCTATGAGTAAAGCTTTCGAAGACACTGCCATCAATAAAATAATGACATATTTTTTTGGTGGTTTAGCTGAAATGTGACTTCAGATGTAAATGGAAATCTGCTTTGACAGCATTTGCTGCCTTTTCTCACAATTAAGAAAATGCTCATATATGTGCAGCTCCCGCTGGAACAAGAGATATGTTCCACAAATCTCATCTATCTCAAGCAAATTTTAGAGGTCTGGAATGATCTCAGGGAATATCTCTTCCCCTCCCTTTTCTGTCTTTGCTTTCCTAAGGCTTTGATTCCCCAGAACTGTGCTGAAAACTCTTTAAATGGCAAAACATCTTTCTTTTAGAGTAGGGATGTTGATTTGCTGCTTTCCCCCAGCTTTTGAAGGCACTAAGGTTGCAGAGAACTAGGTGCAATACTTAGTTTATCCATTCTGCTGAACTGGGGCCCAAGATTGGTCCCACTCACAGAGTGGAAGAAGGACAAGCCTTTTCCCTTTTCCACCTCCTCACAAACCTGGGTCTGTGAGAAGGTGCTCTTTCCCCTCCCTTCACTATTTCAGCCAGGGAGGTAGTGAAGACATTTGCAAAGGTCTCACTCATTCTTGTATGGACAATTGTGCTTTAAAACTACTTGAAGCGGTATTATAAAATGACAGGACTGCCTGCCAAGACCAACATTTGCTTGGTAAGGCATTTATCTGACTCTTCACTACACATTTTTCAAGCACTGGCTGTTAAAGGAGTTGGAATTTTTGGGAAGCACGCAGGACACTTTTCTCCAACTCAGGACAGAGTTTGAGGAGGTTTATTGCAGAATTCCAGGTTGGGCTTCTGTTACATGAGACTGGAAAAGCTCCCAACTCGAGCAGATTATTTGAATTAAAGGTGGGCAGCTGATGCTTGCTTTGTTGCAAATGTTTAATTCTCTCTTCTTCCATCCCCTTTCCCCTGCCTTCCTTTTGTTGCTTGCTTTTTGTAGTATTTCTGAAAAAATACATGCTTCCCTCTCTTCACATGGAGTTTATTCCTAACAACGCCTGCCTCTGTCACACCAGCTCACAATTTGTATCACCCAATACACTAAGGGCCACAATTCATTTCAGTCATGGTTCAAAGCTATCCTGAAATAATCACAAAGTGACACTGTGAAATTACTGTAAAAAATTGTGCGGCAGTGTCATGACATTTTATAATTGAGACCTCTAGTACTCATAGCTCTATCAAAGCCCATAAGGAGGAGGGGGAAAAATTGTGTTTTGACAGACATAGCAGCTTGAGATGTGCAAGCAAGATTGTATAAAGTCAGCCATGTAGAAAGTTATCGGATGTTCCAGTTTGTGCCCCCATGAAATTGGCACAAATCATCTGGATTTGACTTCAGGAAGGTGGTTAGGAGTAACAGGAGAGAGTAAACGAGGAGGTAATGGCCACTCAATGACTTAACCTATGTCACAGGGCAACTAACGTGTCAGCAAAGAATCAAATAAAGATGAATGAGCTTATCAGAGGACCATGCACTGCCTCATTGGGCCCAATTTAATTAAACAGAGAAACTGTTCATATAGAAAGATTAATAGAGCAACCACATACAGTAAGTGCTATAAAAGTAAATCAGAGCAACACACAAACACGGCTACAGGCAGCTGCTATGTAATGTTTTCTCTCATAATACTGATGGAAATCATGAGATGACCAGAATCATTTGACCAGATGCACACATCTGCTCAGTAAAGGTATGAGCTTAGGTGTGATTCACAACAGCTGAAGATGTTGCATGTATGAAGCAGCTATCTGGAGATAAATGGAAATTTTCCTAATTAGTCTACTCCAGAGCTTTCTCAGAGTATGTGAAACCCTGTTCAGAGAAGGACTCAAGCATGTCTCCCAAAGGAAATGTTGCTGTATGAAGTCACTTCCCTTGCATCAGAATACTTCTCTGGATAAGAAAAATATTTTGCTTTGGTCATAGAGGAACCAAAAATGTAAGTACATTTAATTACCCATAAAAAAAAATCTAATATAAAGAGAACTTGGAACAACCAACCTAGCAAATAATTTACTGTTACGAAAAGCTGAGAGAAGAGGAGGGTAAAAGGAACAAGATGTAAAATAAATCAAGTTTATTTAGAAAAACAAAATATTAAGGTAGGAGTGTTTCACTTCTGGGTTGTAAATGCCATTTCATAGTTAGGTACTTTCAGTTTGGCAGTATCAGTTTTGCATTCTGGATCATCATATTTCAGTGCAAGGCAACACAGTCTAGCACTGCTCTCAACCTTCATTTGAGTATTGCCAGGTCTAGGGCAGCAGAGTATTACCTGTTTGAGACCTAGGGCAGCAGGGGTATTACTCACCAGAGCTGTGGCACATTAGCAGAGGAAGATATGGAACACCATATAGTATCTGTACCGTGGCATAAATTTCTCCCTTGCAATGTGAAAGATTAGGAAGGAAAGCCCTTGCTTCAAAGTAGTGAGGGGCCTCTATATACTGAAACTGCTGGAGTACTCTCTTAGACTACTTTATTCTTCATTCCTGGGAGGAACTACTGATTTTAAGATAGGAGTTTGGACCCTGAAACCCAAAACAGGCAAGTAAAATGAAACATTCAGGCAATTTTACCTGTGGCTTAGACTGCAACCTTTCTCGTTTTCTCCTATCACTACATCTACCAGCCCATGCAAGAGCTGCATTCTGATATTACTGCTCTAAATAGCAGCAGCAGCAACAGCAGCTTGCACGTCATTTTTTTTAGTTAGCACAGAAGGGGAGTATTCAAGAGAGAGCAACAAGTTTAATGAGTTTTCCCCACCAGTGTCACATCCTTTTCTTTGGGCTGAAGCAATAGAAACACCATATATATAAGCACACCATTCCCAACAGCTTCTGAAATTTCACAGAAGTTTTTTTTCTTCTCCTCTTCCTAGGCATATCTGGCTCTCTTGGGTAGAGGTATGTACCTCAGAAAATACCACAAATACATGTCACTTGAAAAGTTCCATAGCAACTACAAATCAGAAGAAACTAATGTAAGGGAGAAAAAAAAAGTTGTTTAATTCTAGTGAATGAAAACATACATTATATTTACACATGCAACAGTAATGCTACAAAGACTTAAAAGTACTGGACTTTTCCAGTGGAAACCTGAGGAACCTGTTACACTGAAGTTTTTGGACTGTGAGGATTGCTTCACCATCACCATTATACCTCTTTTACCCTGTAAGGGGCAGCAAGCAGTGTCCTACATCAGAAATTTCAAAAGAGGACTTATAGCTACTCTTCTCTGCATGGAAGACTGGCATGGAGAGGTGGGCAGGGAAGGGCAGAACTCAAAGGTGTTTGGAAGCTGTAAGCCAGCCTGGCAGGTGTAGCAGGCAGCAGAGGAAGCTTGCTGTGGGTATGTACCAGCTGTTCTTGTCTGCTTCTCATCCAGAGGGATGTGGCTGGGGGAGTCTCCAGGCAGGGCACAGTGGCACCGGGGAGTGCATCCCTGGCATCACTTCAGGGACTAAGAGCATCCCTGTCTTGCCTTCAGAGTTTCCATTGCACAGCGTACCTCACTATTCTGCACATCCACAAGAAATCAATGCTTCTCTTCCCCCTCTGTGGCTCTTCTGATCTTTCAGTTTAAGAAAAAAATAATATCCTATGCCATCTTTAATGGTACATCATCATGTGCATGAATAAATTAAGTTCAGACAAATAGGAGTATTTTTAGCTGGGATTGTTCCCTTAAGAAACATGTTTGAGCCAGATTTTTGGCTGCCTGCAATTTTGCCCTACTGTTCAAATGGCACAATGCCCACTCACAGGCTGGTCAGAGCTTAGGGCATAATTGTCAAACCAACAGTGGTTTAGATGTGCAGTTTCACTACAGTGGAAACTATATTTCCCTTGATGTGGAAATCCTTTCTTCTTCCATCATTGAACGGTTCAACCACTACTTTCTTTCAACGTGACAAAGGTGAGTAATATCTATAAGACAAATTAAAAAAAAAAGTAAACAAAAAATTGAAATAGAGAAAGGAAAAAAATATTAAGAAACTAGTACTTGATGCAAATAATGTAGCCTGTTTAATGAAAAGTCCCTGAGCACCTATGAAATTGCTAGCAATTTATATAAAAGGAAGAGTGTAAAAGGCATTAGTCATTAGTGATGAGTGAAAAATAAATGGGGGTAGGAGGAGAAGTTATATACAACTCTCTTCTGCTTAGTGCTGAGATGTGATGTTAAGCAAATGAGCGTATGATGTATTTTGCAAGACTTTCTTTACTCCTGTCAAACACACCAATTATGTGACAGTAAGTTTAAAAGAAAATAAAACTTTCCTCTCAGCTGCTGCCTGTTCTTGATATGAAACAAAGCCGATGAAATGATTCTTTTGGCTGCTGTGGACAGAAATCTGGAAATTTGGTACAATCATACCAGTATGGACAGTGGACTTGCAGGTTTTTCTTTAAGACACTGTAGTTAGCATGGTGTTGGCAATACATCTGCGAGAATCTGTTTCCCCTCTTTGTGCATGACTCATTGTTCCTCCAGTGAATGCTCCATTTAGTCATTAGTGCTTTGTCAGTTTGAGACACCTTCCATATTCATTTCATTTTCCATGGTGAGCCATGGGACAGAGAGTGATGTGAGACAAAATGCCTCATATCTGAGTGCTGACACCATCATTTCATCTCCCTAGAACTCAAGTCAGGCAAGTCTTTTGGAAACAAAGACAAAAACTTTAAAAATTGGATTTTTAACTCATTAAATTTCCCCCAAAGATCCATTGCACATGCAAAGGCATGCACCTCCATGACTCCCACCTTTTCCTTCGCAGTCAGTGATGATTGGAAAATCATCAATGGCTACAGGAACACCACATGTAAAGATGTACATCTCATTAACTCTAATTTCTGCACTTCATTTTACTATTGGCTCTGTGAAGACATAAGTGAGAGAGTGCACACACAAACATTTTTCTGTCCATGTGCACTTAGCTGCAACACCTTAGTTCTCCATGTTGTTGGAATTGCCCCCAGCATGGACTGTGTAAGGAAGGAAATAATGGCATGTCCTTCTTCCCTGATGACTGAGCCAGAAGGTGAACTGTCCACATCATATCATGCAATGTCAGGAATTCAAGGCCATGATGGTGATTTTCTTCTTTATTCTTGATGGGCCTGATCAAGAATTCATTCCTAAATAAAAGAGTATTCTGAAATTAAGTAATACATGCTTTACAGAAGGATTCAGCTACTTCTCCTCCCTTTCTTTTCTCTTCATGAGAAAAATCTAATTTCACTGAGAATCAGATTTTGCCATAAAACAAAAAGAGAAATAAAAGTGGGAATTTTTTTCCTTCTTGTCAAAGAAAACACTTTGTTCTGCCTGAAATTATATGTTCTTTTTCTGGGGACACATAAGAAAGGCAAAAAAAAAATATGGAGGATTAGATCCTAAGAGGATGAGGCAAAGTATGTCTGGTGGGACAGGGTCAACAGGAGAGCTTCCTCATTTCCTTTCATTGGATGCTTAGCAGCAGTACTAACCATGATGTGGACAGTCAGCTTCAATTATTTCCTGTTAAGAGGACTTCTTCCCAGTATAGTTATGTGACAAAGATGTGATGAGTAATGTGAGAAGAGGCACTTTCATTCTCCCTGTGGTAGCTACTCTGTTTTGTTTAAATTTAAGCATGGTCTGGAACAAATATTTTTCCACTGTTTTTCAGAAGGATGTCCTCATACTGCTGCCGACTGTTCTTCTGGAAGATCTATTATGAATCAAAAAAGTGGGCATGAGTTTAGTTTTCCTGCTGTCCCAAAGATTTTCCTAACCTCTAAGCCAATGGTCCCAATTTTGCTTTGGAGATGAGCCACTTTGAGAAAACTGGCCATATTGTGTACTTCAGCATGTCCCTCAATAAACCACGCTCTGTGCTATTATCCACCACTGATGTGCTCATGACGGGCTGGGAATGTAGGTCCTTGGTTGAGAGTGACTGCATTAGCTCAGGTAAAGAAGGGGGAAAGGGACAATATCAGGCTAATCAGTGATGAACAATAGGATGGTATGCCAGAGTTCAAGGACGATGGGCACAATGAACCACACTTGAAGTGTTTCTACACAAATGTGCGCAGCATGAGGAAAAAGCAAGAGGAGCTAGAAGCCTTGGTGTGCCATGATGAATGGTTACAGGCTCTTCAGGAGGGATAGGCAGGGCAGGAAAGGCACGGGGGTGGCATTGTAAGTAGTGGAGAAGCTGGAATGCATGGAGCTTGCAGTTGGAGGTGGCACAATTGAGAGCCTCTGGGTAAGGATTAAGGGACAGACAAATAAAGCGAATGTTGTCATGGGAGTCTACTATAGGCCACCCAGCCATGATGATGACACTGATGAATTATTCTTTAAGGAACTAAGAGATACCTCTAGGTCATCTGCCCTTGTCCTTATGGGGGACTTCAACTTGCGAGATGTCAACTGGGAATACACAGCTGGTACAAACAGGTCCAGAAGATTCCTAAACCACCTGGATGATAACTTCTTGGTACAGGAACTAAGGGAACCAACCAGGAAGGGTGTCTTCCTCAACCTGTTACTCTTTAACAGAGAGGGTCTTGTGGGTGAAGTGGAGATTGATGGTTGCCATGGCCACAGTGACCATGAAACAGTCAAGTTTAAAATCTATGGTAAAAGGAGGAAAATGGCCAGCAAGACTTCAAGTCTGGATATGTGGAGAGCAGACTTCAGGCTGCTCAGGGAACTACTTAGTGAGGTCCCCTGGGAAAAAACTTTTGAAGGTGCTGGGGTCTATTAATGCTGGTCACTTTTTAAAGTACCACCTCCTAAGAGCAC
This sequence comes from Phalacrocorax carbo, assembly GCF_963921805.1. Lineage (NCBI taxonomy): Eukaryota > Metazoa > Chordata > Aves > Suliformes > Phalacrocoracidae > Phalacrocorax > Phalacrocorax carbo. The sequence continues at coordinate 103,362,147 of NC_087514.1, read as the reverse complement.
AAGAGCAGTCAATCCCAAGGTGTAGGAAGTCAAGCAGGCTTGGCTAAGCAGGGATATTCTAGAAATAAGGCAAGAAAAGAAAGTATATGGCCAGTGGAAGCAAGGTCAGGTGACGTGGGAGGACTACAGTGATGCTTTTCACTACAGTAGGGAGGAAATTCATGCAGCCAAAGCTCAATTAGATTTGAAGCTGGCCAGTACTGTGAGGGACAATAAAAAGTGCTTTTTAAAATATGTTAATGGCAAAAGACAGGCCAGAAATAACATTGGCCCGTTACTTGATAAGCATGGTCACCTCACAAACAGGGACATAGACAAGGCAGAGACATCTTTGCCTGGGTCTCTAACACCAATGAAAGGGAGTCCCAGAGCCCTGGGCTAGAGAATCATGACTGTGGAAATGATAAACTCCCAATTAACCCCAAACTTGTGTGGAACATGCTGCTCCAGCTGGATCCCTGTAAGTCAATGGGGCCTAATGAGATTCCTCTGAGGGTACTTAAAGAGCCAGCTGATGTCATAGTGAGATCTCTCTCAATGATTTTTCAATGCTTTTGGGAATCTGGAGAGGTCCCAGTTGACTGGAAGCTGGTAAACATTGTCCCAAACTTCAAGAAGGGCAACAGGGATGAACCTGGTAACCACAGGCCTGTCAGTCTCAATTCTGTGCCTGGCAAATTTATGGAGAAGATTATTTTGGGAGTTACTGGAAAACACCTGAAAGACAACGCAGTCATTGGTCCCAGCCAGCACGGGTTCATGAGGGGAAAGTCTTGCTTAACAAATTTAATGCCAGTCAATGTAATGTTTTTGGATTTCAGTAAAGCTATTGATATTGTCTCTCACAGTATCCTCCTGGATAAAACTTCCAGCATGCAGCTGGATAAACACATAATGCAGTGGGTGACCAATTGGTTGATGGGTCAGGCTCAAAGGGTTATAGTAAATGGAGTAACATCAGGCTGGCAGCCAGTCACTAGTGGGTTTCTGCAGGGATCCATCTTGGGGCCAGTACACTTTAATCTCTTCATAAATGACTTGGATGCAGGCCTTGAAGGAATACTCATTAAGTTTGTTGATGACACAAAACTGGGAGGAGCTGTTGACACTCTCGAGGGCAGAGAGGCCCTGCAGAAGAATCTGGGCAGACTGGAGGGCTGGGCAATCACCAACCATGTGAAGTTTAACAAGGGCAAGAGCTGGATTTTGCACCTGGGCCATGGCAACCCTGGCTGCACATACAGACTGAGGAATGAGAGGCTGGAGAGCAGCTCCGCAGAGAGGGACCTGGGGGTTCTGGTTGATGGCAAGCTGAACATGAGCCAACAGTGCGCCCTGGCAGCCAAGAGGGCCAACTGAGTCCACAGTACATTAAGGATATAAAGCTACTAGAAAGTGTCCAGAGGAGGGCCACAAAGCTGGTGAAGGGTTTGGAAGGGAAGCCATATGAGGAGCATTTAAAGTCACTTGATTTGTTCAGCCTGGAGAAGAAGAGACTGAGGGGAGACCTCATCGCAGTATACAACTTCCTCACAAGGGGAAGAGGATAGACAGGCACTGTTCTCTTCTCTCTGGTGACCAATGATAGGACCTGAGGGAACAGCAGGAAGATGTGCCAGGGGAGGTTTAGGTTGGATATTAGGAAAAGGTTTTTCCCCCAGAGGGTGGTGGAGCACTGCAACAAGGGATGTAGTTACAGCACCAAGCTTGACGATATTGAAGAAGTACTCGGACAACGCCCTCAGGCACATGGTGTGAATTTTGGAGCTGTCCTGTGCAGGAACAGGAGTTGGACTCAATGATTCTTGTGAGTTCCTTCCTATTGGACATGAGCCAGCAATGTGCATTTGCAGCCCAGAAGATCAGCCATATCCTGGACTGCATCAAAAGAAGCATGACCACCAGGTTGAGAGAGGTGATTCTGCCCCCCTACTGTGCTCTGATGAGACCTCACCTGGAGCCTGAGTACTGCGTCCTGCTCTGGAGCCCTTGGCACAAGAAGGACATGGAAATGTTAGAGTGGGTCCAGAGGAGGGCCACAAAAATGATCTAAGGGCTGGACTACCTCTCCTATGAGGACAGACTGAGAGGGTTGGGGTTGTTTAGCCTGAAGAACAGAAGGCTCCAGAGAGACCTTATTGCAGCCTTTCAGTACTTAGACTATAGGAAAGATAGGGACAATCTTTTTAGCATGGCCTGTTATGACAGGACAAGGGGTAATGGTTTTAAACTAAAGGAGGGTAGATTTAGACTGGATATAAGGAAAAAATTCTTTACTAGGAAGGTGGTGAAACACTCGCACAGGTTGCCCAGAGAGGTGGTAGATGCCCCATCCCTAGAAACATTCAAGGTCAGGTTGGACGGGGCTCTAAGCAACCTGATCTAGCTGAAGATGTCCCTGCTTACTGCAGGGGGGTTGGACTAGACGGCTTCTAAATGTCCCTTCCAACCTAAACCATTCTATGATTCTGGAATTTTCCTAATGAAGGCCCTCTCAGTCCTTTCTATCAGAAATGTTCCCGTTTGCATGAAATACTGCAAGTGAGAACACCTCTTTAGCATATGGGATATAACACTTCCCTGAGTGTTCAAGAGGGGTGCTCTAACAGGATAATTTAAGATGAGAGAGAAATGCTGCAGTATGGATAGTTACCTTAATCAGTGAGCAGCTAAATTAAACAAGGGAACAAGGACAAGTCTTCTGTCAGTGTGGAGAAGCCAATAATGCCCTCTTCCTTGAAAAATCACTTCCAGCTATAGCTGCTTGGTGAATTTGACTCAAATTGACAGGTATCTTTGCAATGACAAATTAATCTTTTTAAGTACACAAAGTGTTTGTCTTAAAAGATGTTTTTGCAATGGTCCAACCATAATCTGTCCTTAATTAAATGTAGATTTCAGTGATATATATATATGTACTGATCTTTAATAGCTTCTCATATTCCCACCATGTGACTGAAGGATGCCTTTCAAGATCAGGAGGTCAGAGAGGACATGACTGTTTGACAACATGGTCCCAATAATACTTTACAAATTGGAAACAGTAGGGAGCTATGCCTAAATGATCAGTCCTGCTGAAGGCAGGATTTACAAGATTAGGTGCAGTGCCCTGCTAATATGGCAAAGTTGTTTTTAAAATCTGCACTAAGACCCACCATGCCACATGCACCCCCATACAGCAAAGGGTTATCTGAATACCAGGGCCACCAGTGGTATCTTGGAGATCCTGGCACAAGGTTGATTCCACTCAGTAGATATACCCATAGACACCCCAGTTTCCATTTCCCTTGCATAGGGTTTCAATTGTCTTAAATGCCTATGGAGTTACATATAAGATGTTTCTTCCCTTCCTAAATTTGCATGTCATATTACTACCAGCAAAATTAAGGGAACTGCTTAAGAAGATAGACTTATTTTTGGGTGGGGCTGGGAGTAAATGGTGTAACATAATAATTATTTTCTGTCTGCAGTGAAACTATATACATTTCAACAGTCCCAATTTATATTCTGTTCCAGAATATATGTAAAACGAATTCCAGTGACAGAATTTAAATTAACACATGCTTTATACACAATGGAGGAAACATCCCTTCTCCATGCGTTGAAATCAAATGTGATTTTGTATAGACAACCCTGATATATGTTTGCAAACATCCCCTAAAATGTCATTACACTGTGGAAGGATTAAAAACATTGAATCATGTGGTGACCTTTCAGTAGAACAGAGAGTTTAACCCTCAAGCAAAATTTACTGTTGAGAGTTCACTGTCTCTTCATTTAGTGCACCTCTTACTATCAAGCAGAATGCAGAATTACATTTTTGCCTTTTATTACCACCAAATTAATTATGTTAGAGTCACTGTTTGGGTAAAAGTAGCATATTCTGAATCATGTTGTGTCTATTTTGAGTCTCTGCTGGCTAGTGCATCTCATTACACGTGAAGCTATATAATACTCAGCATACTTGGCTCCTAAAACATGGCAGTGATTTGCCTACAATAAAGCTGTGGCTGAGGAAGACATCCTACCGAACAGATGAAAGTAGTGGCATGATATGATATATATGCATACTATATTCTTACTCATACATTAACGATGATTAACCCTATGCTTTTGTGGGACTCACAGCATGAAGTCAGCTTTCAGATAAAATGAGCAATAGGTCCTGTTCAAAGGAATCGGTTACCCTTTTCCCTTTGTTTGCTTTTTAATTTCTGCATGGTTATCTAGCATACAGCTAAACAGGAATAGAAACCTACTCAAATTAAAGAAATGGTAGAAAGTGAGGAAGAAGCAAGGAAAAAAGAACACGGAAAAAGCAAACCTCCTAAACAATGCCTCTTTCTGTGACAGCAACTCTCTCTTAACAGCCTCAAGTGTTTAACATATTGAAACAGTTCATCTTCCTTCAATGAACTTTAATAACTCTGCCAGGTAAGAAGCTATGCTCCATACTTCTTCATGTTGTCTTTTCCCTTCAACATATCTATACTGATCTCCTCATCTGGTCAACTTTACAGCTTGGTGTTTGGAGACCAGTGAGCACAGTTATTACCACCATCAATAACCTGTCCCACTTTCTCCTCTTCATTTCTCAACCCTTCTCTTTCCCCTTCAAAATCTAATAATAGCTCCTTGCCATGATAGCTGATCAATACAAGAGGGCACCTGTTCACTTTACTCAACACACCATGCTAAAGTAACATGACAAAGGAACAAATATGATTCTGCCTGAATTGTGTCAAGTAACAAGAAAACTATCCAGGAAGTTTCCCTTCGGGGCAAATTTCATGAAACACTACAGATAACCAATTTTTAGACATAGAACTAATCTCTTTCATCTCACTTTCTCTTTTGCTTCAGGTATGATAGCTGGAAACATTAATACAGACAAACTTCAGCTGGCTGTTGCAGCAACAGAGCCGCAGCAGCCTGTAAGTCAGCCTACTGTGTTAGCACCTAAATCACCATAATGAATGAAATGAGGGAAGTGTAGTGTTCACCCCCACGCAGAGTGGAGCCATTAATATGCACACGGAGATTAGCTTTAGAGGGTTTATAAAACCACAAGGAGCAAAACATTCGCATGTCCTCTTTGACTAGTGATTTTTTTTTTAAAGAAACATTAATTTGTGTTTTAAAGAAGCAGTCCATACTGAACAACATTAATCTTCATTTTTCCACAGATATGCATGAGTGCATTGTTATCAGCTATTCAATGACACTTGCAGGCAAAATGTTTTGTTGTATACAATTCACATTAAATGCATATTTGAAGTGTATGCTCACATACACACGTAGAAAAAATGCAGTGTCATAGATTAAGCCCTCTGATAACTCCATGAAAATATTTGATAATAAAAAATTACTAGTCAGGTAAATCAGAACTACTAATCACTGTCCAGACAGGAGAATGACAGAGTCCTAAAGGAAGTAAGAGATACTGAAAGAAAGATCTCCTTTTTGTTATCTGATTATTGTCAATGATTTGCCCCATAAAACTCTTACTACATAAGGCTCAGAATTTGATCTAAAATTTTCATATTACAGAACATTAAATACTAACCTAACTACTTCATTTCCATCCCCTGAAATAAATCACTCTAATTAATTTAGGTTTTGCAGCCTTCTCTGTACAGAGGAACTATGCCTCTGCCAAACAATCCAACCTTTTTCCTGAATAAATATACATCTCAAAAAAAAATCAGTAAAGGCAGTACAAATAAATGCTGCATTACATTATCTGATTTAAGTTAATTATTCCTTTTGCATCTCAATTTTGTGTTTTAGAAATGAAAAAATTTTGAACCCTTCTATTTGTATACTGGCCGAACAATCAATTCTAAACCAAAGAGATCTCATTTTATTTTCTCTGCAAAAATAAACCAATGTTGTAAGAATTTAAATATAACAGTGTGCTTTGTAAAACACTAGTAGTTGGCTAAGCATAGACTGACTTTTTAAATGCATAACCTGAAACAACTGAACAGAAGCTAGCCTTACATTATTTCAGAACCTATTTGCAGTATAAGAACTGAAACTTTAGGGCACTATTAAATCTCATTTTCCATTTTTAATTCCTATCATTGTGTTCCTGTTATATTTATACTGCTGAAATGATAACAAAAAGATAACTTCAGAGGTCAGAGAATTTTCAAAAATTAGAAAATAAACCCTGAAAAAATATTTAACATTACCATTGAATGTGTTAGATTCTTTCCCCTATGGTACTTTCTTGGTGTGTGGAATTAATTAAAATTCTTTTATTTTACTAATGGTAATGTAACGCTTTCTTCTTGATTTAATGAATGTAACATTTTCAGGTTTGGATAAATTCTAGAGCAGCTCTCAGGCTGTAAAAATTCAGAGAGTACGTTGTTGTTCTGTGACTAAATATTTCAATAGTTTCCTACTAATAGGTAATAACTTCTGGTATTTCTTATGACTGCAATCTCATGTTGTAGCCTTAATTAGATAAGAGATTAAGAAATATTTTCTGTTGTGGTGACATTGTCAATTTATTTTGAAATAACACATTCACACCTTTGTGCTACATACAAAGAGTTTTATTAGTTTTTTAAATAACTGTATCTTTTCTTGATTTAGCTAAATTAAATATATATGCTACCCTATCTACAAATCCCAGTGTAAGCCTTTTGGGAGGTAATGGGGAAGAGATTTTTTTCACTGAGTGACAACATTTTTGGTAGAGCTGTATTGATTTATTTTCTATATTTAAGCCTCCAAATGATGACATAAATTTTATCATGTGCTAGAGAGGCAGTACTTTTTCGCTGTGTTGATCTGCTTTTTTATGGTTAGGTGAATGTGTGCCTTCCTGTGCTCACTGGTACTTCTGACTGGCTGCAGTGACACCTACTGATGGCAGAACTGTTGAATTGGAGGTGATGATGGCTAGCCCAGTTCACAGATTTTCACAATGTTTCAGAGAGAGAGAGAATAACTCACAAGTAACCCATTGGCCACTGCCATCACAATCATTCCTAAAGCTTTTTTTTTTCTGTCGTTAAATGAGAATTGACATTCTCCCCCCTCAGCAATGGCAAAAAAAGGAGTGGACCTGATGGCAAGACCTGACACGGGTATGACCAGTTCCCTCCTTATTTCACACACATCTCTCTCTACTCTTGTTTCCAACATGTTTTTGTAATAGAAACTGGTCTGCCACCCCGAGTTCACTGCAAATGTTTCAAAGGCAACCAGTTATCTGCTCTCCCACCTCTTCCACACTTGAGTCCACATAATACTGTCGTTAGCAAAGAGTATAGCTCTGGCTACAACCTAAACCACAACTCAATTAACAAAATAATTACTCCAAGTGACATGGCATTCTGCTCATAGTTAAGTGTCTTTCTTAAAAATAACATTAATTTCCACTCTTGGAACATCTGTGATGCATTCACAGGGCTGCTAAGCAAAAGCAACATTATTACTGTAAAGCCAAGACCCCCTCCCACTCCACAGACACACGTGTGTTCTCCCTTCCTCCCTCCAACATACACATGAAAAAGATAGGCATCTTTTTCTTTTTACCTTTCTGACTTTGGAAAAATGACAGAAAAGTATCTTAATTTAAGATAGTGACTCCCAAGGTGCTAATTTTCACTCTGCTCTGGCACAAGATGCCTGCAGTCAGTGTTTTTCTTTTCTGGTGCATCATGTGGTAGCACTGAGACTAGTTTTCAATTTTTCATGTTATTTAAGCAGTATGTTTTCTCTATTTTTTTTTCCATTTCCTTTTTTTCTTAGAGTGCAAAGGAGAGCTGTTCATGCCTTTCTCTACACAGCACGAGTCTTTTTTCACTTGCAGTTGGCTCTGGGTCAAATATTCATGCGTTATTAGTGTAAAATCTTTGCAAAGCAAAAAGCCACTCTGCTGGGAAACCAGCACACTGAAGAGCACATTCCTTTCGGTAGTAATTAACTGTAATACTGCGGAGGAGTTCAAACAAAGGTGTAAACAAAACATGAAAATTTACAGCATTGTCTTCTTTTTTCACCTGAAGTATGAGAACTGTCTGGATGTATATCTTTACTTATATAGGATACACTGCAGTTATAAAGCTGGCAAAAAAAGAGGAACACTAAACATAATTTAAACAAGTAATAAGAACTTCATTTGCCCAAACTGTCAAAAGTATTGCCAACGTTGCTGCACATGACAAAACTCATCACTTCATCAGGATTGCCTCAGAACAATATGACTTAGCTTTAAATAGCTGTCCTTAAAATCTGGCAATAGAAAACAAGTGCAAGGCACCCATTAACACAATCTCAAAAAGTTAAAAGGAAAAGGAGTTGTGCTCCAGGAACCAATTACGATGTTTGCTACTCGCTAGTGCCACCACATGGAGTGATATTTGAATATAATCTAACCATTATAGAACCAGGGAACTGTCTGTAAATAATACATTGTATACCATACTTCAGTGAGACAGCAGAGGAAGATATATAATCTCCTCTCTACTGTGCGAAGCTCAGACTGCATCCTCGTGAAAGTGGAGATGTCCCATTTCTAAGAGCATGAATGCACTGTAGTAAAAGCAGAACAGTCAAACTGCTTTATTCCTCCAATAAAAGAAAGAACCATTTGGTAAAAGGATGCATTACACATTTTCTATTTAAATCAGTTTATAAGAAACAGATGTTAAGTTTCCTTTGGTAAGAAAAAAGAAGGGTTATAAATGAATTAAAGTGACTTCTCAGTGGATCTTCTACTCTTCTTTGTTCCTTTAAAACTTCACGTCAAAAGTGAAGCAAACTGAAATATAAGGTGCTATAATAAGCTAGCATAAGAAGGACAAACTACATTTAACTGCCAGTGCCATAAAACATGACAAAGCATCCTGTGCTATAGCACAAGAATCAAACATGTGCAATGCAAATACTTATAAAACAAAGGGACTGTCAAACACGAAATACCTACGGTATTTCCCTATGCTGGCAAATGCACAGAGAGGCAGACAAACTGATTGTGTAACAAAACTGCTGTGGTGTAATTTCAGTTTCCTGTTTGGCTGAAGACACAGTACAAGCTGGCTGCAACACTTGTACAAAACAGGTTTACAGGAAATATTTTGGGAACAACGTTGATCTATGCTGGGGAGATACTTAACTGTGTATAAGAGAATCAGCCACCTCTAGGCTTTCTTTGTATTTCTTCTTAGCATTTGCTATATTTAAGATTTGTTGGCTTTTTTTCTTTTTTTTTTTTTTTTTCTCCTCATGTCACTAATGTCTTTTAAAAAGCTTTAATTAAATATCAGCCTCCAATGTCTCAGGACAGTGTTTCACACTCGACCATTTCGGCGCAGGCAAGCTCGGGCTCCATGCGGGAATGCTGTCTCCCACATGGCTCCACTGAACTCATCCTTAACGATCTACTCCCGCTTACCTAACTTCAACACTATTTTTCCTGAGACTGCATTAATGAATCCAATAAATAAAGCATTGTATCACCCATGCAGTATAGACATTAATTTTAGAACAAAACATTAATCAATTTAAATTTATGTACTAATGCAGACACAATCAATCTGAACTTCTTATGACAATTAACAAAGCTTTTGCTACATCCCTAAAACACACTGACCCATCAATTATGGTTTGCATCAAACTAATGCTAATGGTACTTCCTTCTTCCTTAGGCTGTCAGCAGCCTACCTGATTGGTCAACTTCAATGCAGCAGATCAATTAATATAAATTATACATGCACGGAAAGATGGGTTAATATCATAAGTTCATTTAATTAATTGTGTTTGATTAAATGAGGTACTTTCATTAGCCCTCTTAGCCATGAACCATATATACATCATAATCCTTTTACAAGCTCAGCCGTCCAGACACAGACCTGACATTGGGAGCATATTCAAATTACCAGCCGCAGCCATGCAAACCTCCCTGCATAATTAACAACTAAACGAGCTGCAGTCACTTAAGCTGAAAAGAAAACTGTTCACATCAACCTCTCTGATACTGTTTAAATTGAAGATGTCATGGGTAAAACAAAGGTGAACAGACAATGGTAATTAAAAATTAAAAAGGACAAGGGGGATTTGCTACTAATGGAAGCAAAGTGAAAAGAGGGCTAAGGGCCTGGTTCTTAAAAAAATAAAAAAAAAGAAAGAAAGAAAGAAAAAAAGAAAAAGAATGCTGGTGTTAGGTGATTCTGTTCTTGCTTTTATAAGAGTGAGCCAGGGTGAGGAGTATATGTCAAGCTTCAGAAGGAAAATGATAGCTTAGCACAGAAATATTCCTATAGCTGGGTGAACTTATAAGAAACACTACATTAACAACAAGTGAAATCCTAATACAAGCACAGCCAAGTACTTTGTTTTTACCCCGCATGGGAAATGAGCTATTTCTGTGGGAAACATTGCATTTTCCTGAACTTAAAGAAAACTTTAAAGAGCCTCCTTGGCTCACCTACCTACTGTGAAAGGAATTCTTTACAATGAACTTTCCTAGAAGTAACTTATCTGAGTCCTGACATGAAAAAATACATAAATCTGAAGGAAGTTTTTCTCTCTTTCTTGGTTCAGTGCCTGCCCTTCCAGGCAGTTTCAGTTCACAGCTGTGCTCAAGGCACAGCAAGTGCCACGGCTGTACAGCACTGAGAACGTAAGCATGGGTGTGAAACTTCAGAAGAACTTGCTGACTACAAGTCAGCAGTGTCGCTTTGTAACAGAAATATTGACATGATAACTTGATGACATTTTACATATTAAGTACAAAAGCAATATAAGACAGAAGACCATAGGCATCCAGGGCTTCCAGCTGTTGGTTCATTATTGCAGTAAAAATATGTATTCATTGCTGTTATATTCCAAGCAGGAAAGCACAGGTAGGATTTTCAAACAAGCAGCATATTTCAGAGTTTTTTCAATAGTTTCAATTTAAAAAACTAGTCATTGCAGATGCAAATCAAAGAAGGCATTAAGATATCAGGTTGTCCTGGTATACAATAAAAAAGGTCACGTTTTGGGATACTCAAACTTATTTCAAAATTAATTTCAACATCTACCATTCCATATAAACCTCATTACAGTGTAATTCCTTTGAATTAATGAAAAGCATTAGCAGACTCTCTGCCCGCAAATGCTGCCCTATGTAAAGCGCAGAAAGGACACTCTGTGGTAAAACAGTGTCAGGGAAGGGAGATGATAGACAAAAGAGACTCCAGAGTAATGTTGACTAACCATGACTTCCAAAAGACATTAGTTAATTTGTGTTAGCTGTCCTGGAAACTCACAGGAACTTACTGTTTAATGTCAAATTCATGGAAGTTGTCCCATTCTTCAGCACAGTGATGCGGCACACAGGGATGCTCCGCTGCCAGATCTCTGCTGTACACGGACTTGTATAAATGTCCTTTAAGCATATATTTTGACCACATGCCCTCACATGAAAGAAATATTGCTCTGGTCACAGTAAAACAAACTATTACCTTAAAATAAATAAAAAGCAGCAGTTTCTGTGAGAGTCCAGCATTTGGTAACCAGACACATTCCATGGTTCCTGTTTGGAACTATTTCAACGCAAGACCGTGACTTACTCTTGTCATGCACACTGACTATTTGTACTCCTCTGCTCTTGGACCATGGAGCTGGATTGCAGTATTAATGAACATGATCACAGCATTTTGACAAAACTGAGGAGAACAACTGTCATGTTACTACATACACTGAACCAAATATCAGCATTATCTGTGTTATACTGCTGAGACAGAATTGACTCAGGAAGGAGAGCAACTGCACAGGAACTGCACTGCTGTCATGTGGAATTTTCATAAACAGTCATTTCTAGAGCTGTGATTGGTTAAATATCCCTAAATTGCAACAGGTACTTTACTACATACATCTGTCTTTAAGCTTGCATATAATTCCAATAAATATTAATAATTTACCTTTATTAATTGGCTTTAAGTAGAGGGAATAACAATACAGTTTATCTGGGGAATTGTAGCCTGCAATTCCTCATGCTCACAGAAGAAAGCATGATTAGAACTTGCTCTCTTACTAGTCTATTTATTCAGGCCATGTTTCTATTTGAGTACATCAGTGAAGAAGCAGCTGTGAACCCAAACTTTTCTAATTTTTACTTTGGTGAAGTTCCCATTCTGGAACACAGGTGTGGAATCAAGAACTGCAAGTGGTTTCAGGATGAGAAAGAAGGAGACCTACAGTCTGAGCATAGTGATGGTCAAACAGTGTAGAAAAATATCCCCTCAATCACAATCTAAAGTCATTAATCTCAAGAGTAATTCAAACAGGTGCTTAATTCATGTAATGACAACCTATGTCTTGTTATAGTTTGCCTTCTCTCTCATATACATTTGTTTTCAAAATGTTAACCTTTAAGAATTAAATTCCTGGAGTTTAACTAATCTGCTTTCTCTACTAAAGCATGAATAATATGCCTAAGTATTGCTAATTCAGCATTGAAAAACAAATTACACTTTAAGCCAAACAATTAACCCACAACTTCAGAACGTTTCTATGTTTCGATGAATGTTGCAAGGATAACTAATGAGGCTGCCCCCTCTGCTGCCCTCATCTTAAAATCTATGAAAATTTCACAGGATCAAGTAATAATAAATCAAGTTGCTGCTGACTCAAAACTCCATCCAATAACTCATCATAAAGGCAGTCTTACTCCAAGTTTTAAGATTATTCCTCAGTGGTTCTTCCTTGGGATATTCCCACAGAAGATGTACCACACACTCCTGTTGGTACATGTCTCAAAAGCTGTACATTACATCCTGAAGGAAATACACTGCAATCCAAGATGACTTGTTCAGAATTTGGTGCTAATCTTACATCTTTATTCCACTGAAAACTTTTAAGTTATCTTTGATAAAAGAAGTCCAGTATGGTTCAAATCTCCCTTCTGTAAAGTTATGGAGAAAAAAGCAGCAAGGAGTTCATACATTTTTATTGTAAATTACTCTGCCCTGTGACCCCAAATATCACAAGTCTGTCCTTATTCTCTGGAATAAGGACACCAGAAAGATGTGGAAAACAGGACTGAATTTCTAATGTAAAGATGGGGGAAGTCAAAACAATTGTAACAACACACATAAACCCAACTGCTTTTTAAGTCTTTCTCATGAGCTAAATAAGAGCGTAGCTATTTTCTTTTTCCTTTGCAATTGAAATGTAATATTTGTGCTCATGCTTTCTTTGTAAGATGTGAAGCTACCACTGACGTTTAAGCACTACAGAGAATTCAGAAACATCTTCTGGCTTAGGTGTTAGTGAGGTCATCAACAACTGCAGAAGAAATCTGAGTCCAGAACTTGCATTTCAACTAGAGAGAAAGTTTTTTGGTACTTTTTTTTTTTTTTTTTTTGTCAGAGGCATCTTTACCTTAAGCTTCTGAGACTTTATTAGTGTACATTACAATCTTCATGGGTTTAGAGCACAGAACATTTTCTCCAATTTGTTGAAACTGTTTTGCTCTTAGATTAGAATTTTGGCCTCTCAAAGAAAATTTTAACCTACTTTCACATATACACAGGCATTTACAATTAAAACTATCAAGAAAATATAAGGTAAGCTACATAAAAAATCAAAATAAGAGACCACAGGAGTGTATCCAACATATGCCATAAGCCAAGTGACATTCACTTCAATATACAGTGCATGTTTTCTCTATTTGTTTCTTAATTTTATCAACAATTTTGCTGAGTTACCAGGAAATATTAGATAACCTTCAAAGCCCACCAGGCAGTTATTACATTTTATAGTTAAAAAAAACCAAACAACCAGCAACAAAACCTGTTATAAACAAAAACGGACTGGCTTCCAAATTAATTTTATAACTTTCAACAATTTAACATATAACACCTATTCCTCATGCTGAAAGAGCTTTTAACAACACCATTGGCATTGAGATGTCCAAAGCACTGTATCTTTTGTTTGTACAGACCTTCTGTATTTGGTAGGTTTTGCCCTAAAAAAGTCTTCCTAAAAATTTCCTTTTATATCTATGAGGATTTTACGTCTTCTAATTGATATTATCAGCAACACATCTTCAATTTAATATCATGCTACTTTTATTTCTTGTGAGCTATCTTGCAGACGTCATTAAAAGCTGTGCAACTTCTTGCAAAATACACTTATGTATAAAAAGGGAAAAGTAATTATTTTGAATAGCCTTCATATACTTACCCAGAAATTTTCCGTAATGAAGACAGACAGACTTTACTGACATCTAAGCTAAAGGAGATCCTGAGTCCTTGTGCTAGATATTTAGAGTCAAGTCCCATGCTATCATAAACTCAGGCAGTGCAACAGCAATGACAGACAGTACATCAGTTAAGAGCAGCTCAAAATTCAGACCTCATACACAATACACATAGAATCATTTATGTTGGAAAAGACTTTTAAGATCATCAAGTCCAACCATAAACCAAGCCATGTCCCTAAGTGCCACATCTACAGGTCTTTTAAATACATCCAGGGATGGTGACTCAACCACTTCCCTGCCAAGCCTAACACCATACCTGAAGGTGTCGACACACAAAAGCATCACAGTCACTTCACGTTCCAAAAGAAGGTGACCCTAAGTACTGGAGTCCACGAGTCCTCTTGCAGCAGCTGGAATTTTTCATCCTGGGGTCAGAGTGTTCATATTTCCATGAAATAAAATGTTTATATGTAAATCCTCTGCAAACCCTTCCACCAAATAAACTGGATTGAATTTGTTCATATATTTGTTTATATATACAGTATTTAAAAGCTTTTATATTTCAGCAGCTTTCTTTGGAATAACAATGTTAAGCTCATTAAGGCTCAAAATGCCTATTTAGAAGCCAGTCAAGTATTGAGATTCTTCTTTCTTTGAATCAGAGGCTTTTTATATATTTAAAACAAAATCAGACTACTGCCATTACTTCCAAGCCTGGAAGAACTGGTGTGTTATATAGAATTCACTGGAGCGTGCCTTCTTTTCAAGCATTGTAAGTAATAGCGGTGCTCCAATTTTTGTATTAAATACATAGAAAAAAGTCTTGATTTTTAAACCATAAAGAGAACTGAAAGCTCTTTATAGTGAGGATCAGTTTCCTTCAATTGATTTTAAAAGACCGTATTTGGTCTCAGGATTGGCAGTGTGGGAGGAAAAGAGAAAGGGTGAAGTAGAACAACTCTCTCTCTTTAAAAAAATCATGAAATCCATTACAAGAAATAAATCTGACAGGGGGAACAGAAAACCCCAAACTTTGCATTATTCTGTTTTTTTGACAAGTGAACCTTTTTCCATTTTTAGTTCTGTTTACATGAGTCTTGTCAAGAATCACTGTTAACATTGACAGCTTTATTATTTCTAAATTTCTTTTACTGTTACTGGAAACACTATTTGCACCACATAGGCTAACGTAATTATAACACACCGATAGGGGTGAACAGAGCAATATTTATGTTGCTATATGTTAAGAATGAAACTTGGCAGTGCAAGCACTGCATTTTGCAAGTGTATGTGTGCATGTACTGGAAGAGGACCATATTTTCCTCTTACAAGCAACAGTTTATAAAGCATTGCATTCACAGGCAAAAAAAAAAAAAAAATTGGCCATAATTGAAAGAAGCATAAAAACATATTCCCTGTTTCTGTAAAACACATCTTACACACTAAGTTCTTTTAAAATTAGTTAGCATCAGACCTGTTCTTTGCTCACAGAAAATGCTTATTGGATTATAGAAAATGAACTACTTAAAAATGAAAGCTTCCCCTCCCACGTACAAACACATATATGCATGTGCTTTGTATTCTTAAATGTGTATTACAATAACATTTTTTGGTGAGAACACCCATTATAATATTCAACAAGGAAAACCACTACTGAAATCATAACTTCCCTTCTGCACAGATTGAGAAACTCATTTTATGAATTTTAAAACATAGCTACACATGCAATAACTAATTTTTAACTTTTTTAAAAAAATATATATAATTTAGCATTTTTTTATATTCTGGCTGTCATCTAACTTCAGGTAAGCAATGTGAGGGACGTAAATGTAAAGCTACCAGCAACTAACTCCTCCAGTCGTTTACCAATTTTTTTGAAAGTGGAGTGGCAATAGTATGCAAGATGTAGGCAAAGGATTATAGTGCTTAATGGCTACTAGCATGAAAAAGCATACTAGTCTTCAGAAGCACTGACAACTCAAATGAATTATGTACATCCACAGTAGTAATTCCAAAATTTTCAGTGTTAAATTCCAAATTACCTGAGATTTACCATGACTTCATGTAATCTCTGAAATTATGACTAGAAGCAATAACCTGTGAACATTGACTTGGCTGAAAGCAGAAATTTGGTGATTAGAAAAACAGACTGGGAATACAGTACTAGGACCAGGGCTAGCCCTAATTTGCAGCCATGAGAACCTCACAGGCTTCAGGGTCTCACCAGCACAAGAAATGCCAAATTAAATTCAGTAGAAGAAAAAGTAATTCAGTGCTTGAGTGAGAAGAAAGAAGATCCCATGCCTTGGTCTCTGTATTAAACTACTCTGGGAATTTTCAGACAGAGGTTGACTTCCCCTTTTTTCACAGACTTTCCTTTTGCCTCTGGGCAGATCACCGATGGTCCCACATACCTAATTTTGAAACTGAGACAACTATCTGGTCCCACATACCTAATTTTGAAACTGAGACAACTATCTGGTCCCACACCTCAGATCTGTGCTGCCAAACACACACACACTAATGTTTAGGAAGGACTTACAACTCCAGTGAAGGAGACCACCAAAGGTATTTCAGTGTATAAAATACTTGGACACAAATTCAACCATAGTAATGGAAGTTCAGCTCCAAAGGATTTTGAAACACCTGAACTGGAAGGAAATTTGCTGGCTCTTGCTAAAGAAGAGAACTGAATCTAAACAATAATTTATTTTTTCTGTATCTACTACAG
>NC_087514.1:103337704-103340204 GCF_963921805.1 Phalacrocorax carbo | reverse complement strand
TCACATCTTCACTGGAAGACCAAGCAATACAAAAAGAGATTAAACAATATTCCATCAAGGATGTGGTGTCACGTGTTTTCTCTGGTATTCTGCAATTTTCACTTTCCCCTTTTCTAAGCAACGCATCCCACAGTGGCAACAGCTTCTAAGGGCTCAGATACAAAAAATGGACTGTGACACTGTATATTAATACAGCTCAGTTCTCTTCAGTCTTCTGGTCAAGGTAAAATAAAAAAAGAAGGGTAAGGAGAGAAATTGGACACCAGACAGCCATTAGAAGTAAAGGAATGGGCTGAACTATCACAGCATGGGTTGAATCCTCATTCAGGCTGTGACAGCACGAAATCTCCAGTCTGAAGTTATTTCAGTCATTTGGTTAAAGTAAAATTTGAACCTTAATAAGCTCTGGCCCCAGGGAAACCAAGGGCTGGTAGCAGTTCACATCCCATCCACTGCCACACATGTATTCTCTATGTGTATCCCCCTTTTCCTTGCTTTGGATATCAAGACCTCATTGATTTAACTGTTCATCAGTTTAATTACAAAGACATTACCATGTCCAAAGAGTAAGGAGTCAAGTTTGCACTTAAAGACTAAAATGTTAACAGATTACAGGTTTATTTAAACTTGAATATGAAGAATAGCCTTATAAAACAAACTTTTATTTAAACCAAAAATATGATATTTTTCTGAATTGTGATTGCTAGTTTAGCTCTTGGATGATTGACTGTGGTCTAAATAGTTGCTTGTCCTATTATATTTAATAAATGCTACAACTTTTTTCGTTGCAAGGTACATATAATGCATTGACTTTATATAGGAAGCAATGTATAGGAACAGTTATCTGAAAATTGGAAACATGGGAGTTTGTTTCTCTTCTACTTGCCAAAATTATCCTGAGGATGCCATAGAATCTGTGTAAGCACACAGGAAAAAGAGTTTAAGTCTGATGGATGGCCTCCTGCTATAGTATTTATTTGGACAATCTGTTGACAGAATGACAAGGTGCGAAGTATGTCCCTATGGATAACTGTTACTTAATTCACAGGAATCACATCAAACTGACTTCTCCTCCAAATCGCACCTTAATGGACACCATGGACACTGGTGCTTAGGTTTTGTGGCCTGATAATGGTGAGAGTTGTTGCAACAGTCTACCAAAGTAAGAAAGTCCAAAGGGAGAAACAGGATGAAAACATAAATCCCTCTGAGTTATATAAATACAAGGGCATTCACATAGAAGCAAACCACAACAGCATCTTTGAGATAGCCATGTGCACATCCCAGGCAGCACAGGGCAATAGGGAGGAGAATTAATTATGTTTCATTCTATTAGGCAAACTTCAGAAGCTTTGAAAAAGCATCCCAAGATATTTATCTGAAGTTTATTTCAGATGCAGTCGGATTACAACTGAAATTTCATAAAATATTTTAATGCAATAATTTTCCTAGATAAAATGGTTAGACAAAGTAGACTCAGAATTTTTTCATTGTTTGTTTTCACACAAAAGGTACTTAATGAGTAAATTAATCAAACTTCATATTGCTTAATTCACATTTTTGGTAAAAATAAGAAGAGCTCCACTCTAATAATTTTTTTTTTTAGCTGAATTCCAGCTCTCACTTTAGAGAGTTGGAATCAAACATTTCATTTCAGTGTTACTTTACAGAAAATTAATATAAATATGTTGGTCTCGATGAACATTTATTTATCTTTCATTAGTGTCGCTGGCATTTTAGTGTTAGCAAGATATTTTTCAGTTGCAGATTAATATAAACAGATATGACAGAAACCCAAAATATAGCTATCTATACGATGAAACTTCAAATCCAAATTTTAAGAACATAATTAATTTGACAGAATTAAGAAAGAAAAAAAAATATACCAGTGGCAGATTTTTCCAATGTTTTTCACTATGGCTTTTCTTGCACTGTTCCCTCAAATAGTTCATATAGGCTTGGGAGACAGCACGATTAACTCACTAGCATGCTAGGCTGCTTGAGTAGGGCAATCCCTATGTTCCTAAGCCATCAATAAAAAAGGAAAGAGCATTGTCCAGGGCCATTTCTGCCCTGCTAATGGTACAAGCTGCAAAAAGGTCTACCTACCAGCTTGGAGAGGGCTCGTTTGCTAATAGAGTGTAGGGCAGCTCCTTCATCCCATGACTGTTGGGTCATCCGCTGGGGCACCGTTAAGCAGAAGCATGCACTCTGCCCAAGGAGATGGGCCTGCCATCTCAGCTGGGCTAATGCCACTTTTTGCCTTGCCTAGGCAGTTCAGCCCAGCTAACCCTTGGTTTTTGCAGCATGACTCACTGCGATGCAAACATGCCCTTTGTGGTTGTAACATGGAAGAAAGTCATTCCAGTCATTCTCCCTCTTCTGACACTGACTCATCTGCTTTCCTCGACACGTCACTTTTTCTCTCTCTGAAGTTTTCAGTATTTTGAAAAGAAGGATGGCATGTCCCTTGTGTGGCTGATATAAAGACTAATTAACA
>NC_087514.1:103270204-103332704 GCF_963921805.1 Phalacrocorax carbo | reverse complement strand
CTAATTTCAGTGAGAGCAGAGGTAAGTTAATACAGAAAAGTTGTCCAAAAACAAGACAATACAAAAAACAATGTGCAGTTTAGAAAGTGGGATAGTGTAGTCATGGGGGAAACCCTTCAAAATGCCTGACTGAGCATGACCTGTTTGCTGTCCCTCAAAACATCCTCATACTATACATCACCTTGTGAACCTCTGTGGATAAAAGCGTTCTTTGAGGAATAATGTGAAAATGAGTAAATCTGGTTAAGGATTTTAATAAATACATTATAACTTTTTGCGAAGAACATGTATTTTCTAACTCAGGCTAGCATTAAACTTCATTTGCCAAAAGTGTTCTTGTGTGAGTAAGAACTCATCTCTATTCTTTGCTGCTGGCGAGCTCCTTGGCTGGATTAGCTCTAACAGCTGAAATATAGCTGGATATTATATTACTGGAGTCAGAAAGGCATGATGGATGGATAGGGGATGTAACCCCAGCTAGGTTCCAGCTGTAAATCATTACCTAGTAGGGTACTTACTATGTCCTTATGGCCTGATGTCAACATGGGGAACCCATGAATGTTGAGCTTCCCAACCACTACTACTGGTGCTCCAGCTGCCATTGCTGCCTTTGGACACCTTTCTTTTCACACACTTTGTCTTAAAGACTTGAGCATACTTGTTTCCAGAGCTGCAGGGGCTCTGTCCAGTATGAGTTTCCAGTTTGCTTAAACAACATGTGGTAGCTGAAACAACAGAAATAAACATTTGTTAAGGATCTCAAAAACAGTCACACTTTGTGTGAGCCAGTACAAGAAAGAAAAAAGTTCTAAACAAAACATAAAATGCTTGGAACAGTTTGTCCTTCTTGGCCTTCCTGCCTCCTCCTCTCTGTGCATGTGTTCATATATGCTCTTATGCAATGGAGGTTCATCTATGTATTAAAGAGTTATTTACTACCATGCAGTTTGAAGATCTGAGTTCTTACAATGTTAGAGAAAAAACAACTTTCTTATGGACAACAGTGACATGCAAATAATAGTTTGCTATATGCACACATCTTGCATCTTCTCTGGACTGTACTTTACCTTCTACTTTGACAATTCCCAATAAAACAGTTTAAACCAAACTTACAATTGCATCAAATCTTAATAAAGAGATAAATGTGCCTTAATCTTACACCTTGCAAGTCACTGCACCATCCAGTAGGTATAACTCAGGTGTACCAAATACTCAAAAGTAACTTAAGAAAGTGTGTTTCATGCAAATTAAATTAATTTCTAATGGAATTGTTAGTTCAAAGGTTTTGTTCTAAGAATAAAAATGTAAAATGTAATTATATGCATATTAACTATGGATTTTTGTTGCATATGTGTTCCACTAGGTAGAGTGAAAACTAAAAACTTTTAGAGAAATATCCTTACTCTGAGTTACTACACTAAGTGTACAAAACAATTTTTACATTATGAAATCTATTATTTAGTACTTCTAAAATATAATTATTTCCTTATCCAGATTAAAATTATTACATTGGCTTTATAGGTTCAAAAGTTGGTCTCGTGCTCTGAAGCACGGTAACAATGGTCTGAAGAAGTGTGTCATGCACAAGTTTATGCATCATTTAATCTCTTCATAAATGACTTGGATGCAGGCCTTGAAGGAATACTCATTAAGTTTGTTGATGACACAAAACTGGGAGGAGCTGTTGACACTTTCGAGGGCAGAGAGGCCCTGCAGAGATCTACACAAACTAGAGAGCTGGACAATCACCAACCATGTGAAGTTTAACAAGGGCAAGAGCTGGATTTTGCACCTGGGCCATGGCAACCCTGGCTGCACATACAGACTGAGGAATGAGAGGCTGGAGAGCAGCTCCGCAGAGAGGGACCTGGGGGTTCTGGTTGATGGCAAGCTGAACATGAGCCAACAGTGCGCCCTGGCAGCCAAGAGGGCCAACTGAGTCCACAGTACATTAAGGATATAAAGCTACTAGAAAGTGTCCAGAGGAGGGCCACAAAGCTGGTGAAGGGTTTGGAAGGGAAGCCATATGAGGAGCATTTAAAGTCACTTGATTTGTTCAGCCTGGAGAAGAAGAGACTGAGGGGAGACCTCATCGCAGTATACAACTTCCTCACAAGGGGAAGAGGATAGACAGGCACTGTTCTCTTCTCTCTGGTGACCAATGATAGGACCTGAGGGAACAGCAGGAAGATGTGCCAGGGGAGGTTTAGGTTGGATATTAGGAAAAGGTTTTTCCCCCAGAGGGAGGTGGGGCACTGGAACAGGCTCCCTGGGGAGGCAGTTACAGCACCAAGCTTGACGATATTGAAGAAGTACTCGGACAACGCCCTCAGGCACATGGTGTGAATTTTGGAGCTGTCCTGTGCAGGAACAGGAGTTGCACTTGGTGATCCTGTGGGTGCCTTCCAACTCAGGGCATTCTGGTATTCTATGAGCCACATGTTTCTCAGGTTCTGGGGGGTGACAATGCCACCGCTGAATGAAAGAACTGGAGTAGTTAGCCAGAAAGACAGGAGTCATGTCCATCAAAAGGAGCTTTATGCAAGGGGTGTGCATAAGCCCTGCCAACAGCTGCTGACACAAGGTACGAGATACATCTGCAAGTCTTAAGATTACAAAAGCATCCAAAAAACTCCCCGCAAAAGGGAAAATGCACTGAAAAACAAACTGTCGTGAAATATTTCCCTTAAGGATTGCCAAGAAAGGTCAGCTTTGCACCTTTCAAAGGCAAAGAATACATTTCTGTTGCTGTACGCTTCTATGGGAGAACTTATCTTGGGCCGCATATCTCTGGGACACAGGGCTCTACCCACCCTGGGGACAGCGATGCACAGACATCAATATGATGGATACAAAATGTCTGTTTATTTAGCTGCGTCACATGCTTATATAGCTCTTACGCTTCCTGTTCCTGCCACTCCTATGGGGAAGAGTCTATCTTTCCGTCACAGCCCGTGATCTTCCGGTCGCCGATCCCTGTCTATTCCCCTACACATTTCATACCTCGTCCTCCACAATAAATATGCATAACACAACATACAGGTTTTTCCCTATCTGCATGGTATTTTTAGTCTGGATAGAGGAAGACAAAAAGGAAGACATAAGTGCACATAGAAGGTGTATTGTTTGCCATACTGACAAAACTTAAAAAAAAAAAAAGGCAGATTAAAATTATGAGATTTGAGGAAGTCAGCAAGCCAGACAGTATCACAAAAAGAGTTGGAAACCATAGTAATCCACAGTTTTGGACAATGTTCCATAATCTCAAACTACAGAAAAGTGAAACAAGACTGAGAAGTGTAACAAAAGTACAAACTACATATCCATTTTATTCACACATGTCCAAAATAATTTTTTTATCCTCCTCTCAGCAACTTTTTCACTGCTTTACTCCTAATTACTGCAAAAAGTGTTCATGAACGTGAAGTAAAATTCACAGGGTCATACTGAACGTCAGCGCTTGCTTAAACAAAAGTACAAGAACTGTAGTGGTAATTATGGAGTCTGTAGGACCTTATCGGTGATCTATTACTTTTCCAACCTCAGAATACACAAAAACTAGTGTCTTTAAAAAAAGTAATAGCCTAGAAAATAAGATGAACATAAGATGAACAATGTGAAATTCATTATTTTTTACTTTGCGACTAGCACAAGAAACAGGATTATACTGATCAGTACAGGGAGGGAATATAATATGTGTAAGAATTCAGTGTTCTTTGTAGGAGCTTGTGCCATCAGAAGATCCAGGTTACTGCAAGGCCTAAAGCTATAATACAGGGAAACAAAACCAAAGGTTTTTTTCACCCCTTGTCTCTCATATGGTTGGAAGCACGCTATGTGACATTGGATTGCAACTGCAAGAGGAGGATCTAAAATGTTAAGTATGCATTAATTATAATATTTAGGAGGTACAAGGTCTGTTTAGAGGTGGAAAAATATGTGGGAAATACACATTTTGCAAATTCTTACTGGCAAGGACTGAGGCACTGAATCTTGGAAGGGCCCTTCTAGGAGTAGCACAGCTCCCCTTACACAGGTCACAGAGCAAGAGGTCAAGGTAGACTTTAAGTCTGGAGAGATGTCTACTAAACTGAAGCAGCACTACTGCTACCACAGATTACATTTTCAACAACAATACCACAATCTGAATTAGGCAGGCTCCTGGGGAATGTAACAGAAAAGGGTTCAGTTGAACAGTAATGATATCTGTTTTTCTGAAATCACACACACACAAAAAAATCCCTTAATCAACTTTCTACCCATCATTTTAAATATCTGCACAAAAATCTAGGAACAGGATTTTTTTTTTCCCTATAGGCGAATGATGGAAATAATTTCCATAGCTATGTGTAAAGACCAAATGGAAGATTTTCATATTAATAATTATAAAATTATAACATAAGTTGCTGAAAGATTCTGATGTGTTCCCAGGTAGAGATCTAAAAGTCTAATATCATGCAGAAGAACATGTCCACCATATGTAGACAATATCTCTTGGGGAACATTGTTACACTTTGTTTAAATACTCAAATTTTTACTGAGTCATAAAGCAAGAAAAAACAATAGACACACTGTGTCTTAGGACAAAGAAGGGAGAAAGGGCACTTCAGTTAATTGCACCCATGTTGGCCACTGGCCAAGCCAGAGGATATCAGTCTAACCTAGCTGGTTGCCCTAACTACCAGGCTTTTTGATAAGAGAAAGGAAGGTACAAGATCCTCCAGAAGTGCATCTAACATTGAAAATTGTCCAGGTATTGTCAATTTAGTGAATTCAATATAATTCAAAGCTAACAGAGGGAAGAAACAAGCCATAATCTCAACAAACTTGGTATTATTTTTCTCTTCACCGTCATAACTCAAATAATCCACACCTAAACAGTACATGTGGGGAGGTAGGTAGCAATAGACCTAAGGTATGAATCCACACAGCACATTCATAACAGATCCAGCTTAGTCTCTAGATTTCTTTCCATCCTCTCTCTTAACCAATTCTGTGGGTTGCAATCTATTTAACTTCCCCTTGAAGTGATGCAGGGAACAGAGATATTTGGATAAGAGAGTTCTCATCATTTTATGTACTGACAACTTGTTTTTTCTGAACTAACAAAACTTACACAGTATTTTAAATCTTTTTCTTTTTGCAGTGTCCCTTATCAATTACCATTTACTCCGTGAAGACTCAGCATCTTCCATTCCACCCTAACAGGCAAGCTACTGTCTCTAAACAAATTTTATTCAAAAATGAAATGCAATCATTCCATTCATATGTCACAGCTCTAAGTATACAATTCAAATAAGGTTAGCTTCCATGTAATTTTATTTTAACATAAAATACAATATCTTTAATTGAAAAAGTCAGGTGATAATGCCACAGGATCCTTGATTCCACTATATTGGGAAAACAAAAGCAGATTTTATAAGCACAATGAAACTTCCGATCAACTATATGTTTAATTGCAGCTGCTGGAACAATCAGGCTAAACATTTTCCACCCAATAGTTAAAAAAGTTGTCACTCATGAAAGCAACAAAATATTCATTGGAATTTAATAGAAGGGGGAAAATCTCTTGTGCTAATGATGTATTTCCTCCAACTGCTCCCAAATGTTCTGCTTTTTAATACAGGTTCCAGTGAACAGTTGTGTATCAAGACACATCAGGTATTAATTAAACTAAAAGATCCTAATAACAAGATCACAAGCTTACTTGCATTCATTGAGCTACTCAGGTATCCCTTGCTTCAGAAGTAAAGTATGCAGGTTGCACATATTTTAGAAAGCTCTCCTATCTCGCTCCCCACCTAAAAAACACAATCCTGTTATTGTTTTCTTTAAAGAGATGGATACTAAATGTTCAGAAAAATTCCAGACTCTTAGTGGTAGGATTACCTGTAAAATCAGTCATAGTATCAAAGCTAGAAAACAAACCAGGGGTGTAGGGGGTGTGTGTGTGAATTCAGTGCTTTAATCTTTCAAATGAAAAATATAAGATTTGACAGACTTGAAATCAAATTGTTTCTCTTATTGCTTGGCTTAATCACAGGTAAGCTAAAAAATATTCAGCTGTTATGAACCCATGAGAATGAATGTTATGCCTGCACTCTTTATCAGGCTATTTGTTCTTGGCAAACTATTTCAAAATAACACTGCTCTTTATTACTACATCACTCGAACAAAATTGCACTGTTCTAGTTATGAACAGCTAGGAATATATTCATATGCAAAGAACAGGTTCTTATAATATTTTGTGCCAATAAACAAGCAGGAAATAATTTTATAATTACTTAAGAAGGATTTTACTCAGAATCCATAAGTGACCTAGTATTTATTGATGTACATGCAAGTCACTGAAGAACCTCTAAATACAAAAATAATCAGGTACTTTTGCCTATGTTCAGTAATGAAAAAGCTGCCAATAACTCCTTCCTTTGGTGGCTGATTTAGTAAAACTTTGATGAAGACAGTAAATTTCATGTTTTAGTATACATGACAGTCACATTCTAGATGTTAAGAAGCAAGACAAACAGAAATCAATATCCCCCAACCTGAGCATGAATTTTGTCAACTTCCAATTATTATCTTGCTTGTGGGAAAGATCAAAGCATAATTGAGGTTCCTGGTCTCAATGTCACAGAATGGATAGACAATTTCAATTGCGAAGAGATATAATCCCAGATATAACATGCTTAACCTGGCTACATTTGATAAACAGTCTGTAGGTGGCTGCTGAAGTCGTATGCATTTTGTGGACCATATATTTCACAGGAAGAAAAGCAAACTACATTAGGCTTAATTCTTTACATAGTAATTTTCTTTTTAATCCTCAGGTGAAGGGAAATTTAATTTTACGGCTATACTATATTTCAGTCCACTTACTACAATAATGTCTCCTTCTGACTATTTTGTATTGGAATACACCACTTAAAACTCAGGAAAGAGGAAATACATGCATTTACCGCATTTACAGTTGCAAAACTAACTTGCTTAGCAAATGACAGTAAAGAATCAGTTTTCTTCTAGGAAATGGAAGTTGAGCTTTTATTTTTTGATTTGAAGAAGGGTAGAGAAAAAGCACAACCTGGAAGGCATCAGGCACCATCTTTTAATCTGAAGTAAGGGTAGTGTGAATGCCAAAACTGAAATGCAGTTGTACAAGGATGGGTGGTAATGCTAGTAGACATCTTCAGCATGGGTCATCTCCCTTCCTTTATTAGCTGGAAACACTAACATTAAAATATCACTAGCAATATGTCTGTATCCAAATATAGACTCTTGAACCTCAGCTGCTCTGTTTTTGACATGATGTGGTTAATATTAGAGCAGTTAAAAAGCTAGCAGTAGGTTATCAGGAGGAGACAAGAATTGGCATCAATCTCAGGTGAAGGAGATACAGAACTCCCACCTTGTCACTGCCAGAAGTGATTCTGAACCTCTTCGTCATTAAGGTATAAACTCCATCCCACCTCCTCTTTGATAGTTTCCTTTTCAATCACAGAATCACAGAATCACAGTTTAGAAGGGACCTCACGGATCATCTAGTCCAGCCTTCCTGGGAAGAGCACAGTCTAGACAAGATGGCCCAGCACCCTGTCCAGACGACTCTTAAAGGTGTCCAACGTGGCCGAGTCAACCACTTCCCTGGGGAGATTGTTCCAATGGTTGACTGTCCTCACTATGAAAAATTTCCCTCTCATGTCCAATCGGAATCTCCCCAAGAGCAACTTGTGTCCATTCCCCCTTGTCCTCTCCACACGACTCCGTGTAAAAAGGATGTCTCCATCTTCTTTTAGCTACCCCTTAAGTACTGGTACATGGTGATGCGATCCCCTTTAAGCCTCCTTTTCTCAAGGCTGAACAAACCCAGTTCTCCCAGCCTGTCCTCATATGGCAGCTTCCCAGTCCTTTGACCATCTTGGTGGCCCTTCTCTGGACCCCTTCCAGCCTGTCCACATCCTTTTTGTATAGAGGGGACCAGAACTGTAAACATGTGAACTCACTGATGCTGAACTACAGCCTAACTACTTTCTAATAAAGCTGATTAAGTATGTGCATTTTAAAACATTCTCAAAAGATTCAGGTGAGTAAAATTTGGAGATGAAGGGGATTTTGTCTGTAGGGTCTCTAATCAAACAGTGTTAAAGCTAACGTACCCAGGACATTTTCAGGAGCATGTTATTTTCATGTGTTCATTTTTTGGACTGTACATCAACACCCAAAGTACATCACATTTTGAGGCAGGATATAGCAGGTGTAACCTCAGAAACTGCTTACCCTGATTACCTTAGTTTTATACCACAAAGTCTATGATGGGTCCCAATGCAAAAGAATTACTTACCACCCAATCTGCCTACACACATTCAGTATTTTTGTTCAGGAAAAGTCTTTCTCTGAAATCTACATACACAAATACAAAGTCATGGTCTAGATAACTCCAAAGATTATTCTTAAATTCGCCATTGACACACCAAATCTCAAGCTCTTCTAAATCTACTTACACTCAGAACTTTTAAAAAAAAGCATATAAAAAAGCATGCTTTTATATGCTATATAGCACCTATATCATATCACTGAAGTACTTTATAAAACCTGAATGAATTAATAATATATTTTTTTTTTAAGTTTGGCTTTCTAAAGCTGGCCTTTCATGATTTCCAGAGGTGAGATTTTTCTCGCTGCCGATTTCCTTTGGACTCTACTTTTTTTTGTTGTTTTGGTTTTGTGGGATTTTTTGCTTGTTTATTTGTTTGTTTTTTTGTAAGAGATGGTAACAATATCAGTGGGATAAAATTCCAAAGCATTCTTCTAAATTGCATTTGTCTTTGTCAATACCTCCTACTGTCTTCCACAATACCTTTTTCAGCTCCTCTAATTCCAGAAAAATCTCGACTGCAAGGAGAATAAAGCTAAGGCTACGTACCAACCTCTTCTAACACAGTAGCACGATGAGCAGCAATTTCTTACCAATGTGTACATACCAGCAGAAACCTCTAACACAGTTTCAGTTATGCTGGGAAGTATGTGGGTTCAGTTATGCCCTTTTCTTGTTGCATTTTGATTCATCTCAGAGACACTTTGTTGGTGTAGAATCCCTTCTTGGACCATTATTTTAATGCTTTATACAAGATAGAGAAGCTTTCAAAATATGTAACAACACAATTACCACCTGAAGAATAGTTTATTAGGCAGGGTGGACCGCATGCCTTAATAAGAGAGTTCCTTTCTTTTCCCTTCTTGAAGCAATGAAATAGATTCAAGCATGTTTCCTGAAAGGAGTAAAGAGACAGCACCTAAAAGAACCAATACACTATTTGAAAATCTCATGCAAAAGGGAAGACATTCCAAACCAGAAAAAAAATAATATAAAGGAAAACAGGAGAGATTCTATAGTTACAGATGTTCAAATAGGTATTTGAGATTGGCACAGACTCAATTCTAAATGAAATAAAGGTAGAGGAGATGAATTCCCTGGATGAAAACAAACAAAGGGAGCTTTTTCCTAAACACTTGCAAGGTGTGCATGCATGAAGTGCTACTGGTTGTATTCAAAAATTAGATTATTCTTAAAAAAAATAATTAAAAAAAAGAGCATTTGATTCCAAACAGAACTTCTTTAACAGATGGATAGAGGAATGGCAGAATAATACAATCCCGTCTGCTGTCTGAGTCCCCGCTGAGAGCTACTTTCAGGCTGATAATACAATTCTATTTGTGGCTAAAATCGTGCTGTACTGGCTGTTTAGCTTCTCAGGTGTTTTTCTGGGGGAGGCAGATTGTTTTATTTGGCTTTTACTTTATTGTTATGAAGTATTGCTAAAATGGCAGCTAAAAAAGTTTACTATATTGCCTTTTATTTCAAAGTCACTTGTGCTAAAATCTGAATTTAAAACATCTTCTGAAACTTGGTGCAAGAAAGGATCTGGGCAAAAGTTTAAGTTCATTGATTTCAGGACAAGCATGAGGGGAGACCTTATCGCTCTCTACAACTACTTGAAAGGAGGCTATAGCGAGGTGGATGTTGGTCTCTTCTCCCAAGTTACTAGCGATAGAACAAGCTTCAAGCTGCATCAGGGGAGGTTTAGATTGGATATTAGGAAAAATTCTTTACTGAAAGAGTGGAGTCACCATCCCTAGAGTTATTTAAAAGATGTGTAGACATGGCACTTCAGGGCATGGTTTAGGAGACATAGTAGTGTTGGTTTGACAGTTGGACTTGATGATCCTAGAGGTCTTTTCTAACCTTAATGATTCTGTGATTCTATGATGGGTAACATGACTAATTAGCTTTGACTTCCATATGCATGTATACATTCTTTAAACAGAGTGTAGACACTATCTAAAAAGGACTGAATCATTGAGTTGTGGTCCATAGCTGCTCCTTTTTTAAACATGCATAGCAGGTATATTTGTTCATAAAAAAAAAAACAACAAACAAACAAACAAACAAACAAAAAAAAAAACACAAAAAAAACCCCAAACCACAAACAAACAAAATACAACATCTCAATAGGGCTGATATGAAAAGCCAGCATGGTTGATGACTGGTGGAAGAGGAAGTTGTATGTTTTACTTGCCAAGGACAAGATGCAAATTATGTAGTCTAAAGTTGTCCAAACATAATTTAAAGTAATGCAATGTTTCTGTAAATGCTAATACAGAGGGGGTAGGGTGGAAAGCTTTTCATGTTCATGTTAAAATAGAAACAAGATGGGTAGACTAATACGCCTTGAACCAAGTTGCACCAAGGTACAAAAGCACTGAGTGCTCATTTCCTATATATGGATTCAGACTGGCTCCATGACTACTGCAAGGTCAGCATCAACAGTAATTCTAGTTGCAAGCTTACACTCATTGGCAAAAGTTTTTTTCATGGACTACATATAAATGTAAGATGAATTCTAGTGGAAGAAACACCACCACATAAAAACTGAATGAGGTCTTTACCATCTTGCCAACAGCACTGTCTCTTTCATGGCAGGGGTTGAGTTACATGGATATGAAAACCTGAACACAGTTTTCAGTGATTGTCCAGAACATTTTTTACCATAGTAGAAACAATTCATATTATATGGTAAGTGATGATTACACAGAAGCTGTTGGTTGCCTAGAAATAATGTACCCAATAGAGTGGTAAAGAAACATACCTTCTAATTTACAGCAATAATAATTATATTTTTTTACTATTACTTAAAGTATTACAAAAGCAGAAATAGTCTTGGAAACTACTCTCAATAATGTGATGTCATTCTGAAAACCTAAATCCAATTACAAACTTCATGCACCTTTTTATAGAGCTATTTGTATAATGTTAAACTGTGACATGGAAGTAGCTGAACTGTTAGGTAGAGATTGACACCGTTTGCCTCCAGTTTAGCCTATATGACTTTTGTTTCATTTCAGTAAAACTCTAGTTCCAAGGATTTAAATGTTAATGAAGATTTAACCTGTAATAATGATAACCAATATTCAAAATAACTTGAAACCCAAATGTGAAATCTTGTCACTGCCCAGCACACTGATACTTTCACAGCTGTGTGGAAATTTTATTCCTGGTAACAGACCCGGCAGAACCGGCCAGGCAGTTCAGCCTCTGAAATAATCAGCATTTTTTTTACCTACATTTTATAGTCAGGGTATAGTTCAGACTGGTGAGGAAGAATAGCAAAAAGCTTTTACCTGACTTTCAGGCCAAATGTTCTCTCCTCCCTACTGCTATGACTTCAGGAATTTAGGAGCCTGGCCTTTCACCACAATGATTTTGCCTGCCTTTTGCGTGGTGTCCATATTGTTGGTTCTCTTTGAGCTTCTTTCATCAAAGTAACTTAATCTTTTTGGTAATCTATATTTGGAACCACCTTCATCTAGCTCTTGCTTCAAGGAACAGAGAATTTATTACCAAATCCATAGATTTTCAAAGCCAGAAGAGGTTAATAATCTTGCATGACAGCCTCCTGGGCAGCCCACAGAATTTTGCCCAGTTATTCTCCTACTTAGCCCAACTAAATTATATAGTTTAAGAGATCTAATCTTAATGTAAATCCCAAGTGACAGGAAATAGCTGCAATACTTAATTAAACTTAAAAGCTTGTATCTTATTTCTACTTCGAACTTTGGTGACTTCCCCTTCAAACCCTTTCATCTTACTGGGTCTCTGCCTGCCTGACATGAAAGAGGTTATTGAGACCAGTGTGTAACCATCATCATTCTCACATTTTCAAGCCTCAAGGACTGTACTAGAGCAAAGACTTTATATTCTACTTGGATCATTTAGAAGAATAAGAGCAATCTGCAATTTCTTGAAAAGGAAGAAAAGCAAAGAACCCAGATTTCTGTTTCAAATAGTTCCCAGAACTTCCTCAATGCACAGGAATATTTTTCTATTCCTGCCTTTTCAGAGAGCTAAGAAAGAATTACAAGAACATTTGAAGATTTGTAAGTGCTATTCCTTTATATTCTCCACCTCCTATCTGGCCATTCACTAAAATCTTCTAATTTCAAGTACAATTACCTCTCCACTTCCTCCTACTTCAATGGATTCTTCCTTCTGTTTTATCAATAGTACAGAGGGGAAAAAAAATCAAAATCACTTCTCTGAGCAACATACATGTTGGGTAAGAATATTTTGCATTATTAAAAGCTTGGTTTTGTTTCTCTCCAAAGCATATCCCTTCCCTCCACACTCTTTTGCCCCTCAAATTCAGTAGGAATGACAATAAAATGGTGAAAAAGATAGGCAAAAAAAAAAAAAGAAGAAAAAAAAGTTCAGCATTTCCAGCTAGGTTTTTTATATTGAATTTGTTTAAAATATCTCCGAAATAACGTGGTGGGTTAACCTTGGCTGGCTGCCAGGTGCCCACCAAACTGCTCTCTCATTCCTACTCTTTAGCAAGACAGCAGGAGAGAGTAAGATGAAAAACCTTGTGGGTTGAGATAACAACAGGGAGATTGCTCACCAATTACTGTCACAGGCAAACCATGCACAACTTGGGGAAGATTAATTTAATTTATTGCCAATTAAAAATAGAGTAGAATAGTGAGAAAACAAAACAAAAAACACTTTACCCCCACCCTTCCCTTCTTCCCAGGTTCCTGACTCTTTTACCTTCTCCCCTGACTCCAAGTGGAGAAGGCAGATGAGGAAAGGAGGGTTACAGTCAGTCCACAACACTTTCTCTCTGCTGCTCCTTACTCCTCACACTTTTCCCCTACTCCAGCATGGGGTCCTTCCCATGCGATACAGTCCTTCATGAACTGCTCTAACATGTGTCCTTCCCACAGGCTGCAGTTCCTTCCAGGAGCCTGGTCCAGCATGGGCTCCTCATAGGCTGCATCTTCCTTCAGGGCACATAGACCTGATCTGGTGTAGGGTCCTTCATGGGCCACAGGGTTGTTACCTGCTCCAGCATGGTCCACCATGGACTGCAGGGGGACAACCTGCATCACCATGGTGTCATCCATGGGCTGCAGAGAAATCTCTACTTGGACACCTGGAGCACCTCCTCTCCCTCCTTCTTCACTGATCTTAATGTCTGCAGGGATGTTTCTCTCACATGTCTCTCACTCCTCTCTCTCACGGCTGCTGTGCAGCATTTTCTACCCTATCTTAAATATGTTAACACACAGGCACCACCAGCATCACTGATTTGGCTCAGTTTTGGCCAGTAGTGGGTCCACTTTGAAGCTGGCTGGAGCTGGCTCTGCCCAACATGGGAACAGCCCCTGATCTCTTCTTGCAGAAGCCACCTCTGCAGCCCTCCCCACTACCAAAATCTTGCAATGTAAACCCAATATACATAACTATGCATTACAGATTCAAAAAAGGTTTTTGATCTGCTTTGTTCAATATTTATACTAGCACTACAAAACAGGGCTACTCATACAAAGAGTCATTGTCAGAGCAGGACTTTAAAAAAAGTAACTAACAATTTATAATTACATTATTTTAGCTATTAGATTGATTTTGAGTATGTGAGATAGTGATATAACTAAGGTTTACATAACAATGAGCCATTTGGAAGCACTTTATGCTAATGCAGTCGCCAGTTATGCAGCATGAATTAGTTAGTACTTGGACAATAAATGAGTATTTTCTTGCTTTTAGTGATTAAAATCATTGCAGAAGTTAATGGACTCCTCTGTGAATGGTTTGGCATGCAGTGCTGAAGAAACTAAAAGCAATTGCCATTCTTCAGAACTTTACCAGGGAATCCACAGATTTAAAAATTAATATTCCACTTTCACAGCACAGGTAGACTTTTGCATCCTCTGCTGATAGCATGCACACAGTGAGAGGGCATGTATGTTGTCAGGGGGAAGTGATGCACTTTGTCATTCCGTTCCTAAAGGATAATAAGCTCACAGTATTGCGCATAGTATTTATGGTTTGCAGAGCATGCAGAGTGAATCCAGGTTGTATTTTAGGTACAATAATATGTTAAACTGTGATGGCAAAATTAGAGAGATTGTTCTCCAACCTCAGTGGTTACCCCTTTTTTAAATACCTAAGTATGGGATGGTGGTAATTCAGACAGAGCTCGTAAGAAGACATAACTGTACTAATCTCTAAGGTGACACCACCTGCTTACTACTACACAAGAACACGTTTCTTCTCATGTTAATTTTTGAGAGGCTAAGGCTTGAAAAGGTAAAATTCTTCCTAACTTGGTCGAGGTACACAGCCTTATATTAACAAAGAGTTTTCTGCTCCATTTCCACTTGTGCATTTTCAAGACAGGCTCAAAAAGAATGGAGGTAAAAGTCACATGCTCAACTTAGCTGTGGAAATGAATAAGGTGAAATGATGAGAAATGCATAGGATTCTTTCAACACGCCTTTCAATCTGAAGCTCCTCCTGAAATAAAATTATACTTACTTTAATGTTTTACATTAAGAACAATTCCACTGGAGGCTTGACCCTTCATAACTGCTGTTTTTGTGGTTTTGATTTTTTGGTTTGATGTTCCCATTTGCCCAGGAGACAGAACAAACACATCATATCAGGATGAGTAATTTCAAATAGGCCAGAAACTAGAAATAACAAATCTTTAAAACAAAACCCAAAATCTGATCTGAAGAGATGAAACTGAGGAATTTCAAGTTCTGGTGAGTTTCAGATACATCTTGAATGTTTATTCTATAATTGTCCACAACCTTTGAGCTTGCACAGCCTTTTGTTACTTGATTAAAAACAATGCAGTGGCAATGTATCTGGATGGTCATTCTTGACTGTTGGCAGTAACTATCTGAAATTCACAATTTTCTGCAGCCCAATATTGTAATAACTATGTAGGTACCCAAAGCATGGGGCAAGAATTTGAGTTATGCTTAGAAAAAATAAAAGAAAAAAACCTGAAAATGGTGGAAACACATCAGACATGTAAAGAGCAGATGAACAGTTTGCTAATTCATTGTCCTATATAAAAGACCCTGACCAAAATTTATCAGGATGAAGTAGTTTTAATCTGAAAGATATTTTTTTTGTTTACTCCTACTCACATAATTCTCTTTGGTTATGATTTGAAATGTGGTACTGCAAAGCATTAACATATGCTAAAAAGCAGTTTACTACTAAAAGGTTAGCTTACATCTCTTTAGGAGCATGTATTATTTTTTAAACAAATTAGATAAAATGCAGCTGGAACTTTGAGGTGGATTATTAATGACATGATTTTTTAATTGTTGAAGATTCTAAAGAACATACTGAATTAAAAGTAAAGATAAAAATAATGTTTCATTCAGTAGGCAGATTCACTTATATTTTGTGTAATAGTGAGCACATTAATTTAGAAAATCCTAACACATACCACCAAAGCAAATCTATGACAGAATATAAGGAAAAATCATTACACTCAAAACATAAGAACTAAAAAGTTTCATTGTTCCAGAACTATCAAAAAGTTTCTTTTCTACTTCAATATAATTAGAAGAAAAAAGCTTCCCTTCAAGACAATTTAGTTCAATATATAATTAAATTGGAGTGTGTTACAAATATGATAAAATTAACAATGCACAAAGCAACAAAAAAAAAACCCTGTTCAAGATCTGATTTTAAAATATAGGCACATGCAACTGCAGATGCCCAATATATCTTTACAGATAAATGGTCTGAGCAAGAAAAGCAAGTATTAGGAACATAACAGGCTCTATGTATGAACAAGTATCCAAGCATCTAGATGAAGTACTCAGACAATTCAAAATATATGCACAGGAGGTCTACCATCCTCAAACTACCAGTGCTACTTGGCAAATGTTATGCTTTACCTACATGTATATAATTAAAATAAATCTTCAATTTGCCCTTTCACTATTAGAAAAACCTCTCTCATTCTCATGTATCCCAAAACACACAGCAAAAGGGTTTAACAAAATGTAATCTTGATGTTGAAGTATGGGTTGTAGTTCCCATAGGTCAAGAAATTAATAATCATTGTGGATTCTGATGTTAATCTCCTACTTTTCCTTACCATAGTCATAAATTAATTAGTCATCCACAAAAACTATTTCACAACAGGAACTGTATGTTTAAGGCAGAACACTGGCTCTACCCACTCTCTCCCCTGTACAGTCTCTTACAACCTCCTGCAATTTTTTTTCTTTTAGTCCAGAATCACTCTTGTACTATAAACCCATAAGGAGGAGTAGTGAACACAGATAACTGACAGAGGTACTACTTCACACACAGCATAAAAATGAAGGAAAAGAAGGGGGTAAATGTGGAGGAGTTAAAAGAACGATTTTATTCCTAATATGCTGTTTCCTTAAAGTGAGTTTGACTCCAGGAAAAGGACATTTATATTAACTTGCAATACCACTTAGCACCATAGACTACTCTATTAATCCCAGCTGGAAATGGTTAGTAAAATAGTAAATTAGTAAAAATAGTAAATCCCCCAGTGGATTGAACTATTACAAATGTTTCTACTTTAGGTGGCATTACCACTTTAAGGTACCACAATAAAGACAATTTAAGGATTCCAGTTCCTCTGCTTTTCATTCTTTTTAGTAACTCTTGTAAAACAATGTCTGCTGTACTCATTTCTCTGTATAACTCTACCTCCACCTAGACAGTTTGGTCTTTTTATTGTCTTTCATTTTCTTAATCAGAAAAAAGGACTATTGTAGTTCCTCTCTACCTTTGCGTAGCTGGCCATAACTCATCTAAAAGTTACCAGGGAACTTCAGGAACGCATCACACTATCAGCGTGTTTGCAATTGGCAGTGCTTACTGCTGAGGTGACAAACCAAAGACCAATATAAGCACTAACATGTCAGCAAATCATTTCCATTTGATGTAAAGTCCTTGCCAGATTCACTTCTGGGTTTCTGCCAGTGTAAGCAGGAAAAGCCGAGGCCATGAAAGCCCCTCAAGAAGGAAAGCCTGCAGAAAAAGGAGAGACCAGGGAGTCCCTTCTGGAGAGGAGAGGGTGAATCAAATTCCCAGAGAATCATGTGATATGATAAAACTTTTTAGGAAATGAAAACTGGTCAAGTGATCTCTATTTTCATTAGACTTGGAAAAAAAGGTTGCAATGAAGAGTAAACTTATTCTAATGATTTCCTGAACGAGTTTGGAGGGAGGGAGGGATACCATGCAGGGAGGACTGGAAAAGAGTAAAACATTTCAAATTTTTTTTGCATTTTTAAAGGAAAATTATTTAATTCCAACATAGAAAGAGACATCTGTCAACATTTCCATAATAAGATGTTTTATTTTTTCATTCTACTCTATACCTACATAAAAGTTTAAAAAATTCCAAATACCCCAAAGCAATGATTTCTTCTATTATCTTAAACACACCACACCCCCCCAAATGACAACAATTTTAATACTCCACTTTTTTTTTTCACCAGGGAATATTTTATCTCTCTTTCTCTTTTTTTTTTTCCTTTTTCTTCCCCTGTAGGAAGCTAGAAGCCTACAAACACAAAGGATGAAATCTTGGTCCCTGGTGAAGTCAATAGAAAAATTCCCACTGACTTCAATAAGAATGGGATATCATCCAGAATGCTCATATTCCTGAGACCTTTGTACTATATGCACAATAAATTACAGTTAGTGTCCACCTGTCATTTTGAATTTTCCTGCTTGTCATTTTCTTTCAGTTCAGAATTATTTTTAACCATCTGATTTTTGAGCAATAGGTTTCAGATATTATGAGAGGGGTGAGACACAGGGATTTTGTATCACTCTATGATGGCCCCTGCCAAGTGATAATGGATTGACATTGACAAATCCCTAAGAGCCAGACCTGACAGTTAACGGATGCTGTGAGATCAGTCTCAGAGAACAGTTTAAGGTTAAGGGGGCAAAACCAGCGTAAATACTCCACACTTGTCTGATTTTGAGTCTTCTAAACTAAATGTGTTGAGAGCGAGAGAAAGTGAGCCGGCAGTGGCAAAAGGAAAGCAGGAGAAGAGATGGTACAGTGAAATCTTTACATCGAACCCGACACATCAGTCATTGCAGAATTCTTCATGGACTACAGGTAGTGATGATTTATAGGTGGTAAGCTTCAATTTGGGAGGCCATAAGCACATTCTTTGATCTAGACTTCTACAGATTTGTTTCCTATGTACTCAGTAAGTAATAAGTGATTTGCTATTGATTTGTCCACAGGCAGAAGAAAAGTGGATTGGTGCTGTAACCCCAACGTGAATGGGAACTTCAGGGACATTGCTACAGAAGGGAAATGCACACAGGCAGAAAAATTAACATATACTTTTAAGGTGCCAAATTTCTAGCTCCCAAAAATGCTCCAGCTAAGGCTTTAATATTAAACTCTACACAATTGCATTTACTTTAAATTATAGTATTTGTCACAGCTAACAACAGAAATATATAATAAAAGAAAATCCCTTAACAATCATGATCTGAAATCCCACGCAGGGATTCCCAACATACAGTCTGTAAGCATTATCTTAAACAGCTGAAAATTTTGCCAGTTATAAGTACAGAAAGTAAATGTCCAACCTATAGCAAAGGACTTTCCAGTAACGTAACGACTTAATTATTTAATTCTGTAGTTAGTGCAAAATAATACAAAGTTATCCTCTGCATTTTGCATCATAAAACTGGACGTCCCATTTGTCATTAAAGGCAATTTTAGCTCTAGAAAATTTTGCCTTGATTTCTGTTCCTGAATGGCAATTTTATGTGCTTACATACAGAATAATGTATGAAAAATATCTAACGCAAAAAACTGTCTTTACAGCTTCAAGAATGTCTTGCAGCATTCAAACTTACTTGCTCACATGGCAAGCCATAAATGAGTTGTATCTACCACACTACATCCTGATCACAACTACTTATAGTCACATTATTTTATTTACAAAATACATTCATTCGTTGGTTGCGTAAATCTAAGGAGTTTTCTTTTTATTTTCCGTGAACACTTTAAGGAATAAAATTTTACTAATATACATTGCTTATGGACAGAAATAAAGGAAGGGGAGTCACGTAAAAATTGCAACTGTTCTTAATATTATTTGGCTAGGTTTAATAAGGGCTGAACAAAATTGGCAAAGGGAATAGCCTGGACCCAACGTAATTGGTAGTAAAACTCCAGTTACCTTCCAACAGGGATAAGATATTTCCCAATATGAAAGCACAATACATAAGATTTCCTACCTTTGAATCATAAAACAAAGGAAAAATAAAAGTTTAAAACATTTGTTGTTGCTTTGGGGTATTTGGCAGGTTTTTTTAGA
Organism: Phalacrocorax carbo; assembly: GCF_963921805.1. NCBI lineage: Eukaryota > Metazoa > Chordata > Aves > Suliformes > Phalacrocoracidae > Phalacrocorax > Phalacrocorax carbo. The sequence goes on along the minus strand of NC_087514.1, from coordinate 103,313,000 downwards.
CTTACTTTTTTTCCTGTATCTTCAGGTTACTTTACAAAACCAAAGTCAGCTAAACTGTTTTAAGCTCAATTTACTAAAAATTCCCTGCTCAAGGAGTTTCCCTAAGAGCAAATAACTGAGCCTTAAGAAGCCAGTTCCTTCACCAGTCTTTCATATAATATTTTGAAACAACAGCAGCAGTATGCTATGCTTGATAACATTTTTTGATACACAAATATTGGGCCTACTCTTTTTTGACTAATAGTAGCTTTAGTCAGCTAAGAAAAAAACGTGAAAGGATTATGAGAGTTTAGAAAGTTTGCCTCCATGTCTGTACATTACCTAATAATTAGTTGTTCTCTCCTCCAGAAAAATGGAGGAAAATCCAATAAAATTACAGTAAACAACTTTTTTATATTTTCTGATGACTACAAAAACCTGTACAAGTTAAACCCAAGCCACTGGTAAGGACTGACACAACTCTTACAGTCTGATTGATGCAATAAAGGAGTCAATCTGCTACAAGGATCAGAAGTACTATAAGCACAAGACAGGATTTTTGTTTCTGATCTGCAATCACCCATTTAAGTGATTAAGTACTACAATACTGAAGTGTGCGTATATGCCTGCACTACCAGTTTAATTGCAGGGTAATTTTCACATAGAAATAATGGAAAAAAAAAACCCCAAACCTTACATGTCTTGTCTTTTCCTCCTAGGGACTGCATAACTGAGTTGATCAGAGCAGTATGATATGTCACATATGTAATATGTACATAATATGACATTAAATAGTAGCAGCCAAATTCTCAGGGTGAATAAAGTAGAGCTTTTATATCCTCTTTTTGAAGTTATATAATTTTATATTAGCTAGGATCGAACTACAGTTTAAAAAGACTACACAGTAAGTCAAGGTACATGGTAAATCAAAAGATCATTTACACAACCATAGACATCCCCGACTGCTAAACCAGGTTATTTTATTTTGTCAAAACCGAAATCTTAGGCCACACGAAAAGAAGAAATTTTGAAGGAAATAATGGTGAAAATTTCAGACAAATTGAGACATCCGTTTTATGAGTACACAGGGGAAAATAGTGAAGCACACTTTTCATGTATCTTAACTCTTAAAATCATTTCAAGGCCAAACTGAGCATTAAGAGGAAACATTACGAAAGGTCCTAAAAAGACATCACTAAGAAGCAGACCTAGATAAAAGACAGTTAATTATGCTCACAGATATTTATTACCTCAAAGTGTCTAAATAAAATGTAGCTTTTAAACTATTATCCAAGCAAAACCAATGATTTTAACTGGTCCTTTTTACTCTGTATTGATATTCTGTAGAGAAAAACATACATAAGCACAATTTCTTAAAACACATCCAATACCAACAAACATAATTTCTAAATGTAAAGAACATCCTGAAAATTAATAATAAACACTCTTTCTCCACCAGTTTGACTTTCTTAGGAGGACAGCCTTGAAAACTATGTTTGCCATAAAACACACTGAATATGAATAAAAACCCACACTCCCAGTTTTTAAGTGAGGATAAGTGGTGGCAGATATAAGCAAATATATAATCAAATCAACAGTTAAAATGAAAATGTGTGGAAAATTATTTTCTCAAGAGTACTTCTCTAATTTTGAAATTATAATCACAGTGTGAATTTGCATATGGCACATGAAAGAGAATTGAAAATGCAGACCATTATTTAGCAAAATAAGAATGGCCATTCATGAAACAATTGAAAAATGCATGTTTACAATTAGCATTTTACTTTGCTATTTTCCTTAAAAGAAAATCTATATAAATTTATATTGTTTGTTCTTTGCTTTTCTCTGATAGTTAGAAAACAGCTGTTCTACTGCATTGGACTTTGGCTGGCTAGATTGCAAGGCTCAATAATCTGTCTCGGCTCAGGGTTAAGTGATGGAATTCATTTAAATGCCCCAGAAGTAATCATCCACAAAGAGTACATTATTTCTCTTTTATGAATTTTCAAACCTAATACTGATGGGTGGCATGCAATTAAACCTGATCAATATGTAATTTAGGTGGGCTGACATGTTTTCAAATTCTCAGAATATAGATTCTTTCAATATTGCAAGAGCTTAGTGAAATACTCAGCCCTTATGAAACAGCCAAAGCAGTTTAGTACAGTAAAACAGCAAAAATATGCCTATTCCAAAGACAAATGAGGGAGACATTAAACTTACAGACACTAGCTTTTCAAAGAATTAATAATCTTAGTAATAAATACTTAGTAATAAATACTAAGATCTTTCTTAGCAAAATCCAAATAACTATTTTGATAGAAACTAACATGCAGATATAGAGGCTTAGGTACTGCACTTTATAAAGCTGTGGCTTAATTTTTTAACAAAGTGTTTAAACATAGCTCTGAAAGAACTGAGTCATGATGACAGTCAGTTACATATCACAAATATTCCTTCTGAAAGATTGTACTATCAAAAAATTAAAGAAAATTTTGTTTGTTTTTAAAAATGTGGAATATTATAACGATCCTTTGTGTTAAGCTAATAAACAAGGAGAAGTACATTGCCTTGTGACCTAAAGGTCATGAGTGACAGTCTCTAGTACTACTAATTACCTTGCTGTCATTTACACAATAAGAATTACACCTGAGTTCCTATATTCTAACATTTTAAAATGTATGCCTGAGGTTCTAGCCTGCTTCCTCTTCTATTTGCACAGACAGCACCCACATTACCGTCCAAAAAAACCAGCATCACACATTATTCTCTAAGAAAGCAATATTTGACAAAACAAGGAATTTTTTAATCTTCAGATATTTACAGTACTAATAATATAAAAGCTTATTTATAGTTTTGAAACTGGTTTTACATAGTGAGGAAAAACTGAATTGTCTGTTTTCTTTAGCTATGATGCTTTACTATCACATATAAACCAGATATAAGCATGATTTATCAGCTGCTTCTGTTTGTCTTTTTACATCTCTCTTGGGATTATTTTTACTTTACATCATTACACACCTTCTGTAAGTGCTGAAGATGTATGAATATTCCATAACTATGAAGCACAAATGTGAGCATCACCTTGTCAAAGATTCTGCCAAATCCTGTTTTCTGTTTTAAGAGTTTTTGAAATCACCCTCTTTTGCATTTATCCCATATGAAAGTATATCACTCATTCTCCTGCGAAGTTTCAGTCAGACATGGCCATAAGTAGTGCCTACTCACTAAAAACTCAGCGATAGGAGGTCTGTGAACACAGAGGTGCTAGGATATACATGTAGCCACAAATAGGAAAAGATTAGAATAAAGCGCTTGCTCTGGGCTCCAGCTGCCACCTTTTCCCACTACCTCAAGGTGCAACTAGCCCATTTTCTAAATGACCTGCCCAGCCTATGCACTAAGTAGACCTCTCAAGGTTTTAAATTAGCAAAGAACAGTTGCCCCCTACAAAAGCCACGTAAGAGACATGATGGTTTTAGGTTAGCTGAATAGAAAGCAGGTTTTCTACAGAAAAGGAGTCTGTACCAGTAACCAGTGATGAAGAAATTCAGATCAAAAAGCAAGAGCAGCCTACTATCGAAATAAATTAAAAACCCCAACTGTTCTACTGCACAGTTTGGTTAACTGCTGAATAGAGAATTTGTAAGCTCAACTTCAATAACTTTTCCTGTGTGTTGTTCAGGACTGGATTTCAGTGAGTGTCACAAAATCAAGGAACCAAAGATCACTAACAATATTATAAATATTTTGTGAAAATATAATATATTTACTTAGAAACTGCACCTCCTAGGTGCTAAATGTGGAACTAAGAAGAGGTAGCAGTTACAACATAAATTGAAAATAGAAATATATTCATTTCCAGTAGGGAAAGGCACTCTAGAATCAAGCAGTTTTATAAAAAATGCATTAAGGGTTTTCAGCATCATGCTAAAAGCTGTAGGCTTAAATAGAAAACATTCATTAAAAATTTCTGCAGAAAGCAATAGGTTACTATCTCAGCCACAGAAAAGTATTTCATTTGTAAATTAATAAGCCTTTGTAATAGCTACAGCTGTTTGAATTTATACATAGCTCTGTCAACTCTTTACTGTTAAACTCTAGGAAATGTGCTGCAAGGATTTATTTCTCCTTTTAACAAATATGAATACGGTATCATCACACCACACAACAGGGGCTCTAGCCCGAGCCCCTCAGAGGCACTGCACACTTCCAGCTTCTGCCAAAATCCATGGGAGCTGGCTGATGGTAGGTGTTACACGGACCCCCCCAGGATCCAGCCCACTCTTGCTTTTAATAAAATGCTAAGTGAGTACCTTCGATATGTCATTTTGAAATGCCTGAAGTGATATGAAGGGGAAGACTTTCACTGAGCTATTTGCTGGTCACTGGGACAGAAATGACAAAAGATTCTGTCCATTAGTTTTTCAATACAGTGTTCAATAGCAGTAGGAAATTGATGGTGTAACAGTGGCATCACATTGGGGAAACTTATGATGCGGACAATAGCACTTCCAATAAAAGGGCTTTTGATTTTCTGTGTGTCAAACTGTTTTAATATTAGGGCATTTCTAGGTCAATGAAGGGTTAATGTAGCACCATAAATCATATCCAAACAAGAGCCCTTAACTGCCTATGTCAAAGTAGTATTCTACTAAGGTCAAAAAAGCTTTAAGAAAAGGAAAAATACACACACAAAAACAGGTTGCAAAAACAATGCAGAGCAGCATCTATTCCACTGCCCCAAAACTGACATTGACACAGCATACTAAAGAGAGTGAATAATAGGTGAATTAGAAATTAATGATTCCTCTGCTATGTAAATGGCAATTAAAGGACATGCCATGCTGCAGGCTCTGTCCTAAAACTCTTCTCCATTTGTTTGGATTGAAATTCATAGCATATGTAAATGCAGCAATGAGACCTGGTATGTGTTTACTGAAACCTAGAAATCTGGCCACAACTTGCACAGATATGTTCTTAAATTTATATTTACAAATTCACCTTTAAAGCAGAATTTCAGGGGGAAAATGTTACATGGTTAATTTCTTGGTATGAATAAATAATGACTGCACAAAGTAACACATTATACCTTCAACACAGCACAGTAGCAAAACTCAATAATTTACATTGATTATAATCCTACACATCAAAGTGTTACTCTAACAAAGCAACACAGTGGCTGCTATTTGTAAGTGCCTTCTGTCCTGAAAGGTGCTAGAAAGAACTGTTTTCTTTTCATGGTGTCAAACCATTAAGTTTTTATCTCATAAAAAACATCCTTTCATCTCCATTACATGTAAGTGCAATTAATAAAATGACAAATGCAATAAAGAATAGAGGAGTTGCAGTAAAGGAATGCATTCATTGTTTTGTTCGTGCTTTTAGTTTAGAATGGCTACATCTATCACGTAAGGTACAGAGAAAAGGCTTTTGGGGCAAAAGAATCCTTCAGGGACATTGTCAAACAGGACAAGATCACAGTCCAATACTGTTTTACTACTGAAGTAGTAAGATCTACTTAAAATAAAAATTCCAGTCCAGCTTTGGGAGTTACTGTACCTTGCAGTCAGTCTAAGAAAAGAATGATTCAGAACTGGTTAAACTTCGACACATTTGTCATTTAAAATCTGCAAATTCCTGCAATATTCTGTGCTAGCATGTGAAACAAATGGGCTTCTGGGAGGGAAAGCTGCATTGACAAACTCAGCAAAGAGCAATTTTCTGTCATTTAATGAAGGATGGAGGGAGGCCTTGATAAAGTACCCACTCATTACAAGTTTGTTTTTGTATGTGTGTCTGTGTGTGAGACAGAGAGAATGTGTGTGTGTTGATGAAAGGGTAATCTCACTAGTTCAATCTTCTCAGACAAGTTGGACTTGCTAAAAGCACTCTTTATTTCCTTGTAAATTCAGTTAGACACACTTTCACATACCTAATATCTGCACGCTGGCAGTTCCTTTTTGCTAAAAGATGCACAATGCTTATCCCTGTTCATATGTTGCCTCTTTTTGTCTGAAATGCACCAGTCAACTTAACAAGCATTCTCTCTCTCCTTAGCATATATGAAATACTATAAACATGGGAAAAAAAGTTATAGTCCTATACATATTGTTTATAAAGCAAATACTTCTTATGGTCAGTCTTCAGAACCAGACAAGTCTGTGCTTCATATCATCCTAGATAACCTCTTATTAGACGACAATTACCTGTTTTCATCCTCTGTCTAATACCAAAAACAGAAAAACCAGATATTTTTACTACTGTCATGAATTCAGCTTTGTTGTTTAGTGTATTTTCAGGAGGGCTGTGGTTGAACTTGGAAGAAATCAGCAAAGCAAATATTAAGAAATATACATTGTGAGTGGCTGCACATTATCCCTTAGTAACCTGTAGTCCTCAAAGACATACTACAACTTCAAGCCAGTGAAACAATGTTCATAAAGTTGCATATGTGAAGCCATTGTGGAGTGAGGGATTTGGTGGTCAGTAGGCTAAAACTAAAATATGTCACTCAATGCCACGCACTGCTGGCTGGTTCCTTTAATGAAAGAGGTTTTATATTTTGCCTTTAATTTATAATAAAGGAATGCATCTGTAAAAAATTAATTCAGATGCTTCCCAAACAAAAACATAACTCATTGTTTCCTTTTTTATTCTTTTGGGTGAAAATTATTCCTTGGGTTTGGGGTAAAAGAGAATTAAATATATGTGTTGGTAAAAAATAACACAGCATAGGTGTGACTGGAATCATGGCATATTTATACCTACCTCAGATTTTAAGACATTTGACAAGCACCACAAGGAGCAAGTCCAAGGCTCCCTGAATGAGGTCCTGATTCTGCTAGTCAATGAGGTGGATTCACAGCCAGTTGGATTTTCTCATGGACTTCAGTGAAAAGTTTTATCAGCTGGAATCTCAGAGTACATACTGTCTTGTCTTAGATATAAGAAAGAGATTAAACTCATTTTGCTGGTGACTAGATTTACCTTAGCCTTTTTACATCATGCAACACTTTTAGTTGTGGTTAGTAAACTAACATCAGCCTGCTAACATTATTAACTATATGCTTATACATAAATAAAGAGGTAGTTTCTAAGAAGCTGTGATGGCTTATGCTGTATTAGGAAAAAAAAAACCAAACCCCCATGTAAAATAAGACTGGTTACAAGACAACGATCACAGTTTGTAATACTAAAATCTCCCAGCTGAAATACTAATAGAAATATTAGTAAAATAGTACCTATATCAGAAAACTATAATTTCAGTTATTGATTCCTGTTAGTTTCCATATTTTTTACATGCACACGTGTAATTATACATGCACCAATTCTATACTTCCCCTCTGTTCTACTACCCCTTTTCTTCTCCTGGTAGTAAAACAACATCTGAGCCATTTTATGTAATGCTTGGGTTGCTATTGTAAAACCAAGTCATGAACAGTGTTTATTGCCCTACATATGGAAAATATTTACTAAATAATAGTTTATTTGATGCCTTAAAACACAGCACATCAAAACTTACTAAGAAAGTACCTTTCTTGGTGTATGCCTATTAGCATAATGATAAGATATCATACTAGTGCTCTACGGCTATATAATATCTTATTATACATTCTACATTTTTAGAACTACACTGCTATTTAAATATTTTAGCAAGCAAATTATTTAAAAAACTTATTACAAGCATATGTCTCTGAATATATATGGTAAGTCTTATAAAGAGAACTTATCTTAGACATCTAGTTCAAACACAGGCAAACCAAAATTTTTTGGTAGACCCTACAGTGCTTCCAGCCTGGAGCCAAAACCATGATGTTCCAATACTTTGAGAAGAGCAAAATCAGTGTTTACTAACCAAAGCTGTCCATTGGTTTGACACTGAAGCACTGCAGTAAATACAGCATTCCAGCTGGTATCAGTTCTCAAAATTGAGAGCCAGTGATACATTACACATTCTGGGTCTGATTCAGCATCTGCTTGTAATGCAGTCATAATTCTGTTTTTCCTGGCCAGGTATGTCAAACTTGCAACTACTTTGTATTGTTGAAAGACAATTGTATGAGTCTGGTCCTTTCCTCATATTTTTGTTCTAATAGGACTCTTGCCTCTATTGTACCTGTGGCATATTTGAATGAAAATTAATTCTAGATCTTTTTAAGAAACATGTGCTTTTATCCTAAAAATAACATAACACATTCTAACTGGAATTTTAGCTTTTAGGCAAATGGAAGATTTCAGAGCACAGCTATTGAGACCAAAAAAGCCAACTGGTAGTTTCAAGTGAATATAGAAATAAAAGTGTTTGGTTTTTTTTTTTTTTAAAAAAAAACCTAAATAAAATAATACACTCAAAAAACCCACAACAAAACAAGCAAAACAAAAAACTACACCCAAAAAACCCCACTCAACATCTCAGATCTCAAGCCTCACTGACCATAGTCAGTGACCAAGTCTACCTAGGTAAAATTCACCTCTACATGAAGATAACCAGTTTTAACACACAATCTTATCCAAATATTTGCACAGGGTTGTTACTTCCGTTAGTAGCCCAATTTCATTCTAGGAATATGCTAGTGTTGTACAGCCTCATTGAAGAGAGTGTGGAGAATCATTTCCTCACTGAAGTCCTGGATGATGCTTACTGAACGAGACAAGAGACACTTGAAACAAAAAGCAACCTCAGCTCATAATGCACAACAGTGAAAATAAGCTCCTAAAGTTACCACTGCTTTCCTGAGAGTTGGTTTAAATTATGCTTTCCTGGAAGCACTTTGCTACATCTCTTTAGAAAACTTTTTTTTTCCTAAAGTATTTCCCCATTTGCTGATTTGGAAAGAAAACATAAAATAAAACCAAAGAAATAACAACATAATTTACTCAAGTATTCTGAAAACTCATGAAATATACTTAATGACAGAAAATGAACGATCTTCCAAGGAATCCTTCACTTCTAAATTATAACAATGGCTATATAATCAGGACCTAAATAGTACATACAATAAAGACATGTGCTTACGTGTCCTTTTAATGAAAGAAACTATAATAAATTTCTAAAAGATTATGTAGATCTTGGTAGAGGTTGCTGTCAAGAGCTAGACTTCCAACAAAATTAAAGAGAAGTTAAAATAATTCCCACCTATTTATTCTGACAAGCAATAGAACCCACCTTTTCTTTTAAGGTTTTTGTTTGTGTTTATATAGCTTTTGTTGTTCCTGATTACTACTTAAACCACAGCCCTCTGTAGAAGGGAGTCTACTGGCTTAGCAGATGGAGGCTCTGTCCCGGTGGAAGCATGCTCAGTTCAAGATCACACAGACCGTAGGCCTTGATATCATTTCCATCACTACAAATCTGGAATGGTTTGGTCAAAGATTAATGCAGATTTAGTTAAATTTTTCTTCAATAGCCATGATTAATTGGATCATACCAGCCACTGGGAAGTGAAAAATAGTGGTCCAAGCCCCCTTCTTCCAGAAACACTAAACACCATGTTCTGTCGGCTTTACATCAACTGTATACCAGAGAGGAAAAAGTCACGAGGTTCCTAGTTAAACTCATACAATTGCTTCTTTTCACAAGTACAAATGGTACAAAACCAATAAAACAATCCAGGGAATTTTTTCTAGATCATTGAACAAGGTCTCCTCTTACTTATACTAATATACACTAAACAGCTTTGCGATAGCATGTATATCTGGAGAACAATTCTGATCTTCTACCTTTGAGATACGTAAGTAGCAATGGAATATAAAAACTTCCCAAATGTCTCACAAAGACAACCCATGTTTGGATAATATCCTCATTATTTTTCTTTTGAATATTGTTCCAAACCATCTTTTTTTTTCCCCTCTAAAACTTACTTCCAGAAGCTCCTTCCTCCATTTGAAATGGGAAATCAGATTTGAAGAAATGAAAATAGAAGTTACTGTTTCTGTGCTTGTATAAATACCAGGCTGATCAGAATACAGTATATTATTGGATTTTTAATTTTCTTTTGAAAAGACCAAGCTATGTTAAGCAGCCTTTAGCAAGCTGTCACAGATGAGACCAATAAGCACATCCTGACTTAACACACATCAGGGGTTGCCAAGGATACACTGTCAGGGGACTAGGGTCAGGAGTCAAACTGACCAATATTGAGTAAATTACATTGGTTCGAATGATTCCCCCTGAGCTAGTAATGATATGGCATGCACATAGTTTTGCTCTGCAGACTGATAAATACTGCATTTGAAGGCTAAACAAGGAACAAAGCATGGAAAAATGATTCTCTCTAGACTGCCATAAACATTCATTCACATTATGTGGACATTAAAAAAATGCTATCATTGAAATTATCTCTATTCTTTTCCTGAAGAAATGTAACAAAAGGACTAAGGCTTTTCACTTCATAAAGTGAAAGAAGCAATAAGCTAAAATAACTGGAAAGGGCAACATAAGCAAAAGGGACTAAATCACTTTTCATATTGTGCACCTTTTACAGTCCTCTATTGATATGAAAGGTATTACAAAATCATTACTAAATATAACTGCTCGTGACGTTTTGCAATAGCTAGCACAATGAGCTTCCTTATTTCCCCCCATGCTTAAGAATACTATTTTTTTCCAGTCGACAGTCACCTGAAATAAACAGTAACAGTTTGGTCCCAGATTTTAAATTATGATGCCTTTCTGTATGTGTTTGGCTTGAAGGGGCTCTCTAACAACCCTACTTCTAGTAAACCAACTTATGACAAATTCATTGTGGAGCAAATGAACTACACTAGCTTTGTGTTAATGTTTGAACTAATCTTAGGCAAGGTCTACTGGATAATGAAAGCACGAGTGTAAGAATCTGATGCTAACCAGCCAACATATCGCACAAGAATCTTTTCTTATTTCTTTGAGGCCCAATGAAAGATGATAGTTGTACAATCAGCAAAGCTCAAATTCACATTTAGAACAGAAGTTTGCAAATGTGACATACTTCACAATTTAAAATCTTCTTTATTTTCTCTTTGCTTGTATCGTATTTCTTCTCTTATAAATTCTTCTAAGTACATCAAATAAGTATTATGGAGAAGTATTTGACTTCTTTCTTTTCATTCCTCTAGTCCATATTTTTCTTTCATGATCCTCATTTCCATCCTTTTTATAGTTCAGTTTGTTTTCTCTATTATTAGCTGAATACCTTTTTTCAAGGCCTCATTTTACTATATTTTCTTCTTCAGGCTTTTCTTTCTTCCTCCTTTATGATTTTTCCCCTCCTTGATCCTTGCTACCAGTGAGCAGAGACAGGAAATATTCTTTCCACCTTCTATATTTGTGTCTCCAAACTAACAGATTTAGTACCTTTCAAAATAAGGTACTTTACACTCTGTCAAAAATGATTTAAAAATTGCTCTTTTCCGCTCTATGATGATTTTTGTCACCAGTGGTTATATAATATTTGCATATACATGCACATATCATTGTTTGTTACCAAACACTCGGTACCATGTTGTGAACAGATTTCTCCATTAACCTCCTGTCAGAAAATAACATAACCTCTTTTTCTCGCAAATGCAAACAGTTTCAGATCCTGTGTCTCTCCTTTTCTGTCACTACTTGGGTGCTGTGCATTGAAGATAAACTTTACTGAAGAAACATACAAAAGTGGCTGCTGCTCACAAGATTTACGACGTTCGTACTCGTTGTGTAACAGTACTCACAAGCACTCTGAGAGAAGCTTACTGAACAGCTGACCAACTACCCATCCCTTTCTAATCCTGTTTGTACCTCTGGTGTATTAAACACAGGAGAGAAAAAGTGGAAGTTTTTTCATGGACAAAGAGTCCTGGTGCATCCATTTCTCTCATGCTGGTGTGGTGGTTCTTTTTTTTTGTCTGAGTGAAACCTATGAACCAACTGATCTGGCCAAAACCCTTCTGGGGAGGAAGAAAAGAGCAGCAAGGGACAACTGTGTGGTGTGGGGGCAAGCCTATGCTTACACCAGATCAGTTGAGACAGATCCCTGTGGTCAAAGAGCAGTGGAGAAGTGAGTGCAGAGGCAGGCACTTAGAAATTGCTCAGGAACCCCTCATAGACGTTAGTTATGCCACTTTTTTGTTGTTGTTGCTGCAGGCACCAGCAGAGCAGAAGAGGCAGTTTATGAAGCAGTGCAGTGAGGTACCATCTCTCCACTGAGCGGAGGCTACTGACTCCCAGACCTGAGCTGTGATCCGGTTTCTGTAGTAGCGGAAATCTATGGGTACTGCTTTTTGGCTCAGGTGAAAACCCATTACCTCAGGTCTTTTGCTTTACTGGGCAGATTTCCAGAGTGCACTTGAGTGTATTCTTCCAAGAACAGCCAAAACCAATTTAGCTGCTTTTCTAGGAAAACTCCATTCTCTTGGATTTTGAGGAAGTGGAAATTTTCTACCCTCAGTGGATATGATATATAAAATATTATGAAGTATTATCAGTGCAAAAGAACTGCAGGCAGAACTCAAGATGGAAGGCATAAAGCTGAAAAATGCCAGATACATTTTCAACGTTAAGTCTTTTCATCTTAATTTCATCTTGATCTGTATATGCAGTCCAGTTTGCTTTTTCCTGCCATAGTCATCATCAGGACTAAATACAGAATTTACTATGCATCAGAAATCTCTACTATACAGCTCAGCAAAAGGAATAACTGTAGCTCTCCCTCAGTATTTAGAATGGATTTTAAAAGAATGCACACAGTTACTTTAACATTGGCAAATACTAAGAAGAAGATGACAGCCATAGGGGGTGACAACTGTGACAATGAAAGAAAGTATGGAATAGGTATAAGATATCAGTCTACAGAAGAGCAGTGTTGGGTGGTTGGCTCATGGGATTGAACAGGTGTGAGTATGGTTACTGCCCCATTTTTCATGTGTAAATCTGGCAATGCATCTCCTGAAATCAGGGAGTTTGGCCACCCTCATTACCCCTTATTGGTTAGGCTGGTACTTCTATGGCAGAGTGTTGTAAACCCTGTTGCAAAATAAAATCATAAATGTAAATAACCAGTACACATTCAATGGTGGGAAATTTGATGATATGACTGAGCAAACTAGTTTGTACCTTCTGAAATACCTGTGCATTACATTCTATAGGTAGTGAGATTAGGGAGAAATAAGTGTTACTCCAAATCCTACTTAAGTCAGTGTTTCAGATTTATCACAGAACTACATAAAAAAATGATCTATGGTACCTCTTCTGCTGGACCAGTTGTGCAAGTGAGAAAGTATGTTGCATAGAGAAGGGCACCTTATGAACAGAGCCCTGACCGATTATTTTAAGTACACTTGTTTTAGCCACATAAGCTCCACGTCCTACACTGATTACATTGTAATTTCACTGTTGATATCAATAGAGGTGGTGACTTATGAGTGCAGTACTAAACTTATTCCACAGCAAATAATGACTGAGATTATTAATAAATCACAGCTCCATTTATACAAAGAAGGCTAATTCTTTATAAAGCGTACTACTTAAACTACAATTAGCTTATTCATGCTCTGGCAGCAGGATATATTATTCTAAGAAGTGCAGTAAGATCTTCACTCAAGATTTAAGCTGTTACAAACAACTTCTTTTACACTTCCAAGCTTGCACCACTGTTCGTTTGTAATGCACAGCTCGTTGTCCTGGATAATGATGCTAAGGTCTCATTTCTCCAAAAAAGACAGGTGCAAAGGAAAGAGGACTGAAGAGAGCATTGCAGAGTTACTCTATTCAAATGTCTATAATTTGATGAGAGCATTGTTTTCCTAGAGGCACTGTCTAGAAGTTAATTCAGTTAATTTGAAGGACTAACATGAGCAAATAGCTGCTGTCCACAGAAAAACAGTATGAAAAATGATATAGTATATTCATATGATGTTTATACAAATATCAATTTCTTATCACCTGCCACTTTCAAGAAAATGAGTTGCCTTGCACTTTTTCTGCTCATTTACTATGCAAGAATCTGCACATCAAATCAGCTTGACTTATTCCATACCCACACAGCTCTATCCTTGATCAGCAAGACTAACCAGAATAACTAACCACTGCCTCCTTTACAAAGTGAGTACAAAGCAAATATGATCAAATCAAAATAGATACCATTTATGAGTTTGCCTAAGCCTGTAGAAACTGCATGAAGGACAAAGCAGTAGAAGACTGTTGTCTTTCCAGTTTATCTTTTTACTAGAATATTTAAAACCAACTTCCATATTCCCATTTTTCCCAACTTAAAAAAAAAGCACTCTTAAAAAACAGGCCTAAGAAAGCACGACATACAAGGAACTAAAGTATTCATCTAAATGCTGCATTATTATTTTAAAACATTGTTCTTGTTGGAATTTCATGAAAAGTATGAAAGATAATACTTCACAAATTTGATCCTTTCAATTGATAAAGTCAGTATTAGCTAATAAACAATAATATTTTCAACTAGCAGAGCCATCTAAGGTAGCTATGTTAGTTGTTTAAAAGCCCAATTAAAAAAAAAAAATCATTCACTGTAAAGGAGAATTACACTTTTAACAGCTTCCTACTGTATTACCACAACCAGTAGAATCTTCTAAAATCTCCCAATTTAAGGCCTCATTAACTTATGTAATAACTTGCATGGTGAATTCACAATGCTGTAGTTAAAGGTCAACAGGCATTTAGCATAAATGTTTAAAAAACATTCTATAAGAAGCACCACTCTCCATTATATAGTTACAGCTAACTTGGGTGTTGCACTAGAAGTTAAGTTTCAAACTAATTTTTATATAAGAAATTTCTATCTGAAATGATACACACTTAAATTTCAGAACAAACTATCTTAGATTTTACAAATTAATTGATGAGTTTAAGTTCAAATTAATTAAAGATGAATCTTTTAAGAAATAGAGCAGTTACTTTTTCTTCAGAGGGCCAGAATCACTAAACAATACAGACTTCAAAAATCATAGATACTAAAGACTTTCAAATTACTGATCATTTTACCCATACTTTTGTACGAAAATTTCATCTTCTGGGGCATTGGTTAGGTGAAATGAAAATGGTGGTGGGGGGCTTTGCAGGAAAAAAAAATCTATAGAGAAAAAGAGATAGCAAAGGAAAACAGAGCAGCAAGATGCTGTGGATATGTGAAGGGCAGGCTGAATGAAGAAACCTGGATTCATGTTTCTCATTTGTCTCTTTGCTTTTTAGCAATAAAGGAGAAGTAAAGGCAATTTAGCTGGCCGATATGCTTTGGTTCTTAGGATAATCCAGAGAGGAACAGGACAGACAGAACCTCAGTGGTTACTGAGGCAACCATGTCAACCATTTTGACTGTTCAGAATAACATTACTTTACTACAGATAAACTAACTTGATGCAGAAGGACCATTAATATTCCCTCCTAAATGCTACTTGTGAGACCACTTCAGGGATGCCATGTCCAGGCTGGATTCCCCAGTTTATGAAAGACGGTGTCATACTGGAATGAGCCCAGTGGAGAGCCACCAAGGCGGTCAGGGGGCTGGAGCACAGGATGTATGCAAGGGGCTGAAGGGTAGGCTTGTGGAGAAGAGAAGGGTCAGAGAGACCATATTGCTGTTTATTATTCTCAAATGGGAGAGCTGAGAAGATGAAGCCAGACTCTTCTCAGAGGTGTGTGATGACAGGACAAGAGACAACAGGAAAAACTCTGAGCACAGGCAGTTTTTCTCCCTGTGAAGGCAGCGGGGGTGACACTGGCATGGGTAGCGAGAGAAAATTGACATCTCTGTCCTCAGAACTGCTCAGAACTGGCCTGGATGTGCCCCTGAGCAACCTGCTGCAGCTGGACCTGCTCTGAGCAGGAGGGAGGACTGAGTGGCCTGTTGAGGTCCCATCCAAGCTAAAATCTTCTGTGACTGTATAAAGATTCAACTGAAGACAAAATTAATTCATTTTCACTTATTGTTTCAAATTTGGGTGTTTTTTGATGCAGGATCTATGTATCATTATTTTAACAACCCTTCTGGAAAATGCAAAAGTAAATAAAAAGTCCCTGTTTACAGTGCACACTCCTCACAGTATATAGCCCCATAAAAGAAACATAAACTGTCTTTGTGCATTTTGATGGGTAATGCCAAACTGTGGAAAACACATTTGCTTCTTAGTTTCAAATACTGCTAAGAATAATAATTACAATGTACACTCATCCTTAGTAGAACAAAGAAGGCACTATTCAACCCAGGTCACTAGTCCACATATTCTTATCCTGGAATCAAGACTGAATAAGAAAACAGCCTTCATGAATCTGCACATTCACATAAATCATCCACCAAATAATTCTTAATAATTAGAAAAGTGAAAAAGAGCTAGATTTAGTGAGAAAATAACTTAGTGTTTATTGTCCAAGCAAATGATCAGCTATACTGAATAAGCTGCTTTAAAATTAGGAGGAGGTGATCTTAAAGTTGTGAGAACTTAAAAGAAAAGTTGGATTCTTTCTTATTTATGAAGAGAAGAAAAAATTGAAAAAAATTTAATTTATTTTTAAAATAGATTCTTTCACATGAAAGAAACTAATGACAAATCCATCCAATCTAATAAAATGCTTCAGTTTAACCAAAACAGTACTTCTGGGAATTAATATTTTAACCACCAGATTTAATGGTGACTAGAATATAACACATTTGCATGTTGTTATGCATTATAGTTTATATATATTTTATATTTATATTTTAGCATTGTTATATGTTTACAATAGATTTTATACTAAGTGCTTGGATTGTTGATACAGGTCTCCCCTCAGCCACTCAGAACTCTGTAGCGTTCAGTTACTAGGGGAGACAGCAGTAGTGTCACAACATCTAGCGTGGATGTGCCCAAAGCAGGAGCCATGGACAGGAAGGGAGGCCAGAAGTAGGGAATTGCTACTTTGCCTCAATAGGCAGACTCTTCTCAATCTCTAATACATCACAGCAAATCATTAAGGAACACCTCTTCTCAAATATGATCCACTGGAGTGAAAACTCAGGACACCGTTGAATATCCTAGTGAGGATACAGGCTTTAAATGAGCAAAATAAGGAAAATTTCTGCAAATTTCAGGGCTACACTAAAGGAACTACCTTCAAATATAGAAAGAATTAAAGAAATGTCTTTGGTTTCACAGGAAAGTCACGTTTATTCTCAAGGAGCCGAAATCCTATGTTCTGCATTCTGTTATGAGCATAGCCCATGAAAGTGTTGGAATGTAATGAGGGATAGCTACACATTAGGAGGACATTGGGTAGATCTATATTAATGTTTTAGTTTGGCAGTGCACTTTTGAAGTTAATCTCTTGACAGCCTTCAGTTATTGTGCTTTGCTTTGCATTGTGGTGTGGTTAAAAAACATGTGACTGGATTCTTTTCTGATGCAACTCAAGTAAACTAAATTTAGCGCTGTCCAGCTGCTACTGAGAATTCAGTCCACATGATGAGATTAGAGCTAATCCAAAATTAACTCATCAAAACAGGTATGAATATTGGGTCTTCAGTGACAGTGGCTTCTTTCTACACACAGATCCACTTCTTTTTGCACCAATTACTGTAAAGACAGCTTTAAAGACTTGGAAACTACTACAAATTTCCTCCCCTGCCCCTGCTTTGGAAGTTGCGTAGACCAAACTGCCTTTGCCGAAATATATCATCCTCGGGCCCTCATATGATGTCTCTGGCTATAATAGCTGTTCCCCTGTTTCTACACAGATTTTTAAGTTCCTACAATTTTTCTTATCTGAATGACCAACTTAATATGTCACTTAAAGGAGTTGTGTAACTAATTACTTTTCTGTAAAGAAGAATCATTCAGAAGAGCAGTAATTCAGTAAAAGGCTACAAACTTGGACTTTCTCCTGTTTCAGGCAGTAATCAGTCAGAGAACAGAGGTGATGCTTTTGTGAAGGAAGAAATAGAAAAACAGAAATAGAGAAATAGAAAAAATCACTCCCAGTTTCCAAAGGAAATCCCTTCTTTACCATAGGTTCTCCATAGTCCCACATAAATTGTTGATAATGAAATGCTGTAACACTTTGTCTGGTGCAAGACACGCTAGACCCTCTGTGATGTTAAGGCTGAAATTTTATGGGCCAAAAGCAAGCCCAGCAAACATTTCTAACATGAATAGCCACACAGTGGGGTGTGCCAAAAACACCCACACACCATTTGGTCACACACATTTACAGCAATTCTGCAAAACAAGCTAGTACAGACCAGACCTGATTCTAAACTGCATCACTATGGCTTGGATTTAATATGCTTTTCTGGGAAAGCACTTAAGCAGATTCTCATGGCTGACTTATATTAATGAGACTTAATTACATGCATAATACACATACTTTAATGCTCTCCCAAAGAAGGTTCCATATCACAATGATGGCATTTTAGTCCCTTATTCTTCCCATAACATTAAAAACTCAGTGCTCAACATGTATCCTTGTACAGTTCTTCAAATTTTCTAAGTTTTTAAAGTAGTTAGCATTTAATGATTATCTTTTATTCGTCCTGAGTATTTTGATATGTTATGACTGATCCCGATAAGCCCATTGTTTATTTTCTCTTAAACTTATAGATGTCTTTTTTTTCAGGACTTCAGCAGAAATTAAATCCTAAAGTTATTTTAAAAAATAAAACATATAACATTTAATTCACCAGAAATGTATAAGCAACATTACATTCTGAATTAAAACAAAAGCCATGAAATTCAGGCAAAAAACCCTAACCTACCTTGCTTTAGGATTTCATATCTTATTAGGAACACATCTTGATTAGAGTAATTGGCAAGACTATGAGGGCCTGCATAAAACACTTAATGAAGTATCTAAAGACTATAAGAATCAGTTCAACCTGAGAGCTTCATGGCAACCCATTTTTTGCACAGTTGAAACCAATCTCTTCACACTACTTCAGAAGGGATATTTCGTGATGATTGAATAAAATAAAATTTTGGCAAGAAAAAAACCTAAAATATATAATACACTTAAAGTACTTGCTGTCAGTTGTTATATAAACATGTTTAGATAATTACCTTGGGTTGGGGGATTTTTCAAGTATTGTTCGCTTTTTATTTACACACAAACATTTTCTTGCTAAATTAAAAGGATGCTTTGTAATCTTCCATATAACATCTGTGCTTTTTCACCTTACAGTTAGGTGAGCTATTAATTTCTTGAGTAAAGGGGATATTAGAGCATCTTGGCAGAGAGATGTCTCAGCAGCAGGCAAAAAAAGAATACTTGCCTAAAAAAGTGTCAAAATGTGGATGTGCCTCCAATAATTTAAAAAATAGAAGGTGATAAGTTGAAAATGTCAGGTAATTGGCAGACAGATAGAAAGTTAAACTGTGTCCTCAGTGAAGAAAATTAACCAGCAGCTGCCAGCAGAGGCCCCAAGGTCATCTGAATGTCAGAACCAAGTAAGGGCCAATCATTCAGAAGGGGTTCGCTGCTGATATTTGCCCTCCCTGGTCATTTTCAGATCTCCCAGGAACTGCCCTGAACTACTGCCAACATGTGTTCATTTCTAAAAATTACACAGATTGTGATTTATTACCCATCACGCTACAAAAATCCATTGTGAATTAAATCAGCCCTTTGTTTAAATTGCTACTCTGCAATACGTATCATATCATCATAAATGACATTGAAGTTATAATCTACAGTAGTCTGCTTCAGCCACTGATAAGGCTCCACCAAGGGACGATCAATACTTACTATTCATTTTTGAAATTATCTTCACATTGATCCCTGAACAAGCGCCAGCAACACAGAGGCACAGTGGCTTTAATACAATAATTATATAAAGGTTTACAGGCTCATCCTCCCAGCCAATAAAAGCTGTCAGCTGGCAGGGACAGTTACAATCCCATAATCCATCAAAATGCTGTTCTCTGACCTATGGGCTTCTGGGCTTTCGGTAGACCTCGATAAACATGCTTATAGAGGAGAGAATAGCAACAAACACTAGCAAGCAAAAGCATCAGATTCATATTACTGATTACAAAAAATATCTCTTATAGCACATCACCCTTTTAAACAGAGCAACAAAGAGGTGCATTGTTACTGTAATTCACCAGAGTAAGTGACTGGATATGTGCGTATATTCTTGCACAAATTCGGTCTGTTCTTTTCAGCAGGTGACTTTGGATCAAATTAGAAACTATAATGAAGTAAACTCGTGGAGCTAGTATCAGAAATAGCTAATTTAGAGAGGAACAGCTAAACACTCTATATAGAGGAAAAACAAAACTGCTAGAAGTCTGAAAGTAAAATACTGAGAGCCTAAGAATAAAAGGAAGCTACCATACAGGGGCAAAAGAAAATCCAGATTAAGTGGATTGTGAATGACTCTGTAACATTCAGCCAAAATGCCAAGCTTTTTTTTGTATGTGTGAATTTGTATTTTCACACAGATGGGGCTAAACAAATCAGTTTATTTATTGGTTGAGCAATACAAGTTCAAATTTTGCATATCAATTGAAGCTGTATAAAAGAGAGGAGTGGTTATTTTATAAAGAAAGCGTTTGGTGAAACTGTAAAGATTTACTCCAGCTACGCACTTTCCAATGATTCCAGAATAAAAATAAGGTCACATGGATTTGAGACAGAAAGTTTAAGGAAAAGGCAGAGAAGAAAATTTAAGATATGGAACAAACAAAGAAAAAAAGAGAAAGCGCAAAGAACAGGAACTGGTACAATGCTGGAATACTTAATGATGTATTACGTCAACACTGCTTCTTGTATTATTGTCTGCCACATCAGTTATACCCCTCTTACTGATCCCATTGTCAGCTTCACAGTATTATCATGTACAGAAGAAGCACAGAACCTGGCTGGGATTAGTAGGCACAATTTGCGTTTCAAGTTCATCCTTTAAATGCCTTATTTGATTTACAAGAATACTGATTAACAGCTCGCTCTCTGTTTTTGTGTTGTTTTTTTTTTTTGTTTTGGGTTTTTTTTTATCTGAAATTATGTTAAAAAAAAATAAGAAAGCATACCCATAATACAGTTCTGATGTTTAGTAAGGGGAAAAGAAAAATGGAATTTTCAAGTTTCACAGCATTATGTAGAGTTCCTTTAAGAAAGGAGGTGCAATTTCTAAAGAACTTTTTTCCCTGGTTATTTCTGTGATTTGGGAATTTTTTTGTTTCTTTCAAAACAATACAGAAGACATGCTATTATTTGACTTAACTCCAGTGTTTAATGCAACAAGTGATATTTACCGGCTGAAAACCTTGCCTGCGACATGACTTTGAAAGCTATAGAATGCACATTAAATGTTTTTAATGTCAACAAAGCAGAGGCAATAAAGCTGATGCAAGCTGAAAGTAAGTACAGTCTAAGACAGAATACAGTAGCATTTTAAATCTCTTAATTCAGACTTCAGTGTTTACGTTAAGTATTTGATAGAGCAAAATTCTTTCTTAGAAAAGATCAGTTTGTTTGTTTGTGATCAGTGGTAAAAAGATATTTTTTCCCCCTACCTACAGAAATTATTGTTTCTTATTGTGAAACACAATTTAAGTCATGGCATGCCTCCTTTGAAGCACTACTTTCTTCTAATTGTTACAAAGACTAATATATGTGTATGTTTAAATTGTACAAAAAGGCTTTCCCCGCTCATAGCGGTAAAAGATGGAACAGCTGCCACCCATTAACATATAATGTGCAATAAAAACAGATCTCTTCACTATAAAGAAGTGTGCAGTGGCCCTTGTGGGGTCAAGTGTGTTGCCCTGATTCTCTAACAACTTTCATAAATGCAAACTTTAATGACCTACTTAAAACTACTAATTTTCCTCTCAAGTCTTTTAGACATGCAAAGGAAAATAGTGTTTTCCTATGTGATCTTGGAGAGTGTGTCATCTTGTTCTTATAAGCACAAAGCATCTTGTATCTTTAAAAAAAAGTTCCCATACAGAATAACCACTCTAAAATACCAAGCTAATTGTACCCAAATGACTACAGCAATATCCATAGCCTTAATTGTCCATTTATGCTTGGGTCTTAAAGTTAATATGGGTTAAATCTTGCACAGGATTGCCTATACTTGCCAAATTACCCCCAAGAATGGTTGTGGTCTCAAAATACTCCTATACCTCTGACGACACCTGGATCACTGCTTCCTTCAGTGAGTTTGCACAGGTAAGACTGATTAGCACTCTAATTGAGAATTAATAAACACTCCACTTAATGACAGTTATAGAATTCCCATTGCCCCTTATTGATTGCACAGGCTTCTCAGGCTGGCAGTAGACTGTAAAAGAAAAACCACACCTACATATAAACATCCCCTTGCCAAGCCCCACACATTTTGAAAAAATAACATACAACATATAAAGAAAATACAGCAAACTGCTACTACACTAACATTACTTTATATTAAGTCATATATAACTTTGGTCTCAGGCTTGGACTTCCTTTCCTATCAACAACCTCTTCCCATTTCAGCAGCAACTCAACATGTATGCAGGAGTTAAAGACCTGTATTAATTCAACGCTCCACCTCCCTGCCAATGCAGGATTCTTCCCCACAGCGCATGTAGGCAATAACATGCCTAAAGAAGGACAAATTATAAAATCAACCCACCATAATTTGGGATTTGTCATCTAGTTATGTGAAAAGACTGGAGTAATTTGCCAACATAAAGATGGTCTCATACAGTGTACTGTCGACAGCTAGTATTGTAATGATAATGAAGCTATCTCTGTAGAACTGACACAGATGCATAAAGTGGTTTTTGAATCTGATATTAGCAACAGACACTCAAAACAAAATTGAAATATTCTTATACATTTGAAAGATTAATATAAATAGGTCTTTAAGAATACAAATGCTTGAAGCTTCAACTCCAGTAGTGATGCTTTAAAATGAGACAGTAAAACTTTGCTTTTTGCTAAAGCTTCTTCAGATAAAAGGGGTTTGCATGAAATTTGAGAATCCAAAAGCAACTGATTTGGACATTTTGAGGTTATAGTGATGGCACCATACTGATATTTTGAAGTATTACATCAGAACATGGTGCAAAATAATGCAATGTTTATGAAAGGAAGAGAGACACAAAGAAGGGTCAGTTGAAAAAGTCAGTAAAGCTAGATATACTGGAAGGGACACATCTTTGATTTAACCCCATCAGGGCTCTTAGAATATTTGTTATGTGAGATTAATCGCTAGCTTAATAGGCCTTTCAAGTACCATTGATCTATATGAATAAACATCATAACATAAAAAATAATTTAGATTTATCTTTGGCATACTAAATAGGATAACTTCAGTTCATGCTTTAGGGTATTATTTCTAAAATATATGCACATAAAAAAAATAATTTCTAACACATCACTATGGGAGCCAATGGATAAATTCAATGTTGAATTAATAATTTTAGTGCACAATTTTTATTTTCAAGTTACAGATCATATATGGCTAGCATTCACATTGCCATATAGAATTATGAGTCTCTTCCAACACCATGATATCATTTCCTAAAACCAATTGAAATTTATATTTAAAGAAACAAAGACAGGACAGAAAACTATTTCACCATTAACAGACCCATCACAGTGGGTAGATGTGGAAGCTGGAAGTTCAAGAGAAAACAGAACAGTCTAGAAAGAGTTTTTTAGCATAAAGAGGGAACTGTCAAAGCCCTAACATTAAACGAACACATGAGGAAGTGAAAAAGGTAAAGATCTGCACAGGAGAAAGAATTATTCTGTCAGAGATAGCAGAATGATCAAGAAAAATAAATTAGGTCCTCCATAATGTAGATAAACAGGTGTGGCTTTTGTAAAGGGAATACACCACCATCTGTTAAGTGAAAGCCATGTTTTAATGGTTTGCAGCAAGAGTTTAAGTAAAAGTAATTTAGTTAGTAGAGTAGAGTTAGTAGCAGAGTTTAATTTGTTTATAGAAGGACAAGAAGACAAAGTTGCATCATTAGAAGCAGGTAATTAAGAAAAAGGCAAGAAACAGGTGAGGTTAGAAATATGATTTAAAAAAGCTAGCAGATATTGGCCTTGTGTTTTGTTTTTAATTGACAATCAAGAAAGAGAAAAATACTGCACTGAGAAAAGGTATTTGGTAAATTGTTGGAAGGTAAGAGGCAACCACTAAGAAATTAAAATGTAAAAATTATTCAGAAAAAGAAAGTATACATTTGCCCGTGTACCATTGATTTCATGAGGAAGGGGGAAAGAGATAACAGAAAAAAAGAAACAAAGGGTATGGGTGATGATTTCAAGTGTTAAGCCCCAGTCTTCAAACAAAACAGCAGTTTTGAGCTAGGCAGAACAAATATGGAGATTTGAGGAGGGGGAAAAAAAAATCACCTTTGCAAGAATAGTGTAATCTTAGAGTGAGTCAGTACTGAAGAGTGGAAAATAGGTTACAGAAACAAGGGCTGACATTACAGTACTGTCCATGGGATCCCACAGTTCCCTCTGAAGAATCACAGCTGGACCTTGGTGGCAAGGCATTGCAGAGCTGACTAGACAAGGGATCATCCTGCTTGCCAAAAGGTATCCTTCTTGCTCAATCTGGGCTTCCACTTTCAATTACTGTCATACACTAAAATTGTCATTGTATGTGGTACAGCTATTTAGGATTCTGCAAAGCAGGATTAAAACCACAAAAACACAGCGTGCTTCAAGGATTTTCTAGGAGTGACTACAAACCAGTACAATTCTGTAACAGAGATCAAGGAGAAAACTGAGCTTCACATGTTAGCAAGACCAGGAGATATGTGATCAGCAAGACAGTAATTAAGCCAAAAATCCACATTTCATTCACAGACCACCCAAGGAGGGTTAATCTATCTAGAGATATTTCATTTTAGGAAGAAAATAACTAGTAGAAATGCAGGTGAAGGAAGTAAAACATGTTTCTATACATATCCAGTGTAAATCTACACAGTGTCCAGCCTATGCAGGTCTCCTCCCATCCAGCTGAGCAGAGGGAGTGGGAGAGCAGCTGGATGGGCAACTTGCAGGTGGCCAAGGTCAACACCACAGGTAGACAATGGGTGAACTGCTGACATCATAGACCGTATATAACCATCCAAATTATGTTCTATTTTCTCTTGGTGAAGAAAAAAATCCTGTCATTCAACATCAAGCAAGTCGCAGTAAAATAAAGTGTAATAGTTGCTTTCATAGAAATTTGGGCTGGGAAAAATCAGACAGACAGAATTTATTGCCAGTGCATGTAGGTTACCCTGACTTCCTGTGTAAAGAAGCTGAATTCCATTTAAATAAAATTAATCTCAGCAGTCCTGCAAGTTCCATTATCTACTATGCATCAAAAACTTTCAAAGGTAGGATAAGATATCATTACCAATATTTGGCTGAGTCAGTTTATTGCATCTTTGCCAAGTATAAATTTCCTACATGAGCTCACTCCTTTTAGGTATTTGGTAGAAAAGGGTTGGTACTAGACAGGTTTTTTATGAGATGTAAAGGTATGGGAGCATTTCAGGAATTAGTCTGATGAGCTTTCAAGGTAAGAAAGTAAAAAGTTTTCTAAAAAGTCTTCAGGGTCATGAATATGGTTTAGTTAAGCAGCATCTGTACATCTGCCTCTGAATTAGGCACTTTGTACACATGTTCACCACCGAAAGACTCCTCAGAAAAGCGTCCTGAAAAGTAGCAGTCTCTTGAAGGCCACATCCAAAAACTCCCAGCAGCGCTGTGGAGAATTTTGCCCTGGGCACCTCTTGTATAAGTTTAACACAAATCCTATTTTCTGGATTTGAATCAAGTACAAAAAGCATTCCTCGGATACCTGTCTTTGCAACGCTATATCCTCAGCTATATTCAGGATAGTCTGTCTACAAATATCAGTCACAATTGCTTTTTTTATTGCCATTATTACATTGATCCACAGTTTCTGATACACAGTTCTGACAACTGATTCAGTATATAACTCTGTATTATGCATTTGAGAAACAAAACCACTGCTCTCTCTTGCACCATCTAAAGTATCCAGAGTGGGATACCGACAATCAACAAAATACTATGTGAACTCCAAATTACTTGCTGTAAAGCAAGGCTGCTTTTGAGTTATGCAACATTATGTTGCCTAAACTTAATTAAAATATCACACCAGATCAAATACTAAAATGCTAATACTTTAACTGTACATATATCAGAATGATATTCAAGTAATTCAGTCAGTTGCTAAAGGACACATTCTTTCAGCATCTAGTATTCCTGTGAACAGGATGGGGAATTACTAATAACTATAATAATTGCATGATTGCTGAGAAAGGAATAAACTACGTAAATTTGCTGAGTACTTCATAATTTAAGAGCTTTCCTTTTCCTACTGTCATGTGAAGTGAAATTCAGTCTCTTCAGCATCCAACGGGCTATCTTTCTTTTTGTTCTTAGAGACTAATATAAACAAAAATATGGTTAAAAAAGTAGACATAACAGTTTAGTAACACCAACATCTGTGACCAACATGATATAAATGGTGGGTAACGGTCACAAAGGTGCATGCTGGTTTACACGCAGCCAATATCAGAGGGAAACTAGTTGCACCTTCTCCTGCTGTTACATGTTTTACAAGGTGGAAAACATATTTGAAAAGAGCCAGGGCTTTGTGGATAGGATGTTTGGCTATGAAGTTGTAGTGAAGCAACAGTGTAAAATCCCTGTTGTAAGCTCTTACCAGGATCACAAAGTGCATGACTATTTCTTTTCCTTAACTTTACCTTTTTCACAGGCAATTCTAGGATATCCATACATTCATTTCCAACCATTTTTTAATCTTGTTTTAAGTTGATCTTTCTTCAGTATTCATAACAAAAGCTTGCAGAGTGCTATCCAAGAAGCTGATTATGGAAAATTTGAAATAAAAATATATCCACTCTGTTTCAGTATTTATAAAATCCTTAGAGGCCGAAAGCTCATTCTACAGATTTAATATTTTAAAACATGTTTTAAGGATTTTTTATTCATTGTTCATGATGGGACATGATTGACATGTGGAATTGAAAAAAAGTGAGATTAAAGGGGTACACAAACTATAGAATGTGCTTTCTTGTACAGGAGCTTTGCCCTTTGCGAGATTCAATAGTATTCTGTACAGCATCACTGTCATGTCAACCATCCTTCACATTCATTAAAATACCTCTACAATCTTGATATGTCCACTTGGAAGATGCTAACCAAAAATAAATGTTGCTTAAATTGCTAAGGGGTGAAAATCTGTTGAATAATTATTATAGATAGATGAACTGAAAATGACTAAAAGGTGATGGTTATTTTTCTTGAGTGAAAGGATTGTCTCTATTCGATATGAAAATAATTTTAAAATGTATATAGTACATAATTTTTATAGAATGTAACTGCAATGCAGAGATAGGAACTTTATTTTCCCAACTAGGATGTGAAGCAATATGAAAAGAAATTATTTGGACAGGACTTTAGCAGTCATAGTAACACACATGAGTGAGGACAAACACATCAATTGCAACTCTTTGGATTACAGATTTCAAACAATAGAGGCCTCCTTCCCAGAAAGCGCATTACTGAATACACATCGACATCTCTCACTAATTTGTTGTCTCAGCCATGTAGAAGAGTCTCAGTGTATACTTCTAGGTCATTATAACATTAGATAATATCTCATATAAATGTTAAATGACAGTCACATAAGGACATATATGAAATACTAAAGATACTCTAGAAACTTTCTCTTGTATTTTTATTTAATTGCTTTCGACTTATAACAATAGAAAAGTACTGGGCTGTGGAAGAACAGCACTTGCCCGAACAACAGACGATGTATCTATTATCTCACTTCCATGAAGGTCATCGACCTATGACAGTTGGAGTAGCAGAAACATTAGAAATCATGTGCAATTTAATCTTTACACAAATAAAGGAAAAGTATCACAATGCCTGAATAATGAAGAGTCTCTCAGAGAAAAAGAAAAGTCTGTCCCTGAGGATATTCTTCATTTTCTTTCCTGAACTGTTCCAATGCGTTCACACTATGAGATTCACTCACTGTGCTGACACACGTATTAATAGTATTTTGGCTGGAAGAGTGTAGATGTTCTAAAGTGATTGCAAAGTGCAGCTGTGACTCAGTTCTCCTTTCATTCATTCATTACTTCTCTATGTCAATTCTGGGAGACTATTGTTCACCGAGAAACTGTCATCAGGATTGAAATTAACTGTTTTTTCTCCTACTTCAGGCAGGAGTGTTTTTATGTTCCCTGCTTTCCAGAACATGCTACCTTATCTTTCACAAGGTTGGTGATGAAAATATCATATCAGTTCCATTTGAAAATAAGCAAACATCAGGGAAATATGGAGATGTGTGCACAACAAAAGAGGGTAACCAATAAAAGCATTTTCATGTTAATGTCTTTATTCCTTTTCTGATAATTCAGAAATCAAGCAAGCAAAAATAAAGCACTTCGTATGGCAATTCCCACTGAGCTAATAGCTAATGATGGATAACAATACAAGTTTATTTTCTATTCACTGCAAATGGAATCTCTCTGTGTTCAAGAAAGGAATGGGGGAAAAAAACCTCAAGAGTCAGAAGAGGTCAGCTGTTTCATCTTGTTGTTATTTAACTGAAAATAAAGGGTATAAAAAATTATTTTACCAAAAAATAATGCTGCTCTTGACAAGCTGCAAATGACCTGAATTCTCCATTTGTCTAGCTTTAGCAATGTTATTAGATGGAAACTATGAAGTTTTGTGGTTTGTGGTTTGTTTGTTTTTAAATACCAGGCTGCTGTTTTTGGAATATCATGGGAAAGACCAACTTCTCCTCAGAATCAGTAATTTATTTTTCACTAGAGTTTTCTGTCTCTGGATGTAACTTAACACACCTTCAGCTCCAAAAATGGAAGCCAAATGATCTTTACAATTTTTTTAGATTTCTTTAGTGTCATTCTCAAAAAGAATCAGAATAATACAGACCTCTATTTAAATATACAACTCCTGTTCTTTGGAAGGGGAAGATTTTGAAATTTTGTTAGTACTTAAAAAGGTGACAAGAAATCAAAATTTGGAGATTGTTTAAGGTAATGAAGACAAAAGGTATCATGGAGGGTTTTATATTTAAATGCAACATAAAAGAAAATAAATAAAAATAAAACATTTCAACACAACCAAAACAAACAGTACATTTTCTATTGACAGCTAAGTCAATGTTTTCCAATGGAGCATTATTATCTCAGAAAAAACATCAGCCTAAGAGAAATTTTCAAATGTATTTAAGATAATTACTATTTTTCAAAATATTAATAGAAAAAAACCACATTTCCTTCCATGATAAATTAGACTTTCATATTTGAGACAGTTAAGGGTGATCTTCCACTAACACAAGTTCTTCTACTACTATTCTGCAACCTGAACACTTGAAGAACCACCACCATTTTATTCACCTAAATTAAAATATACCGCTTTTCTACTTGGAGAAGGAGATGAAGGATTTATCCTCTTTTATTCTCATCACCATGGAATTAAGTTTTGATGTGAAGAGGGGAAAATAGGAAATGTGACAATTCATTAATAAATGATAGCAGTGTTTAGAAAGGTTCTAGGTTTTGCCTGAAGTATTCCTTGAGGATGCCTTGCTGTGAAAGTACCCACTCCTTGCCTGAAATAGATTAATCCTTTAGTGCAGTTGTTTGTCTCCATCAGAATATTGGGCCAGAGAATTATTATATCTAACTTACATGTTTGGCTAATTGCAATGATACAACTGGAGGATGAAAGAAAGGCATTTCAAAAAACTTAAAAGCTTCATTTGTTATTCCAAGATAACAAAATTTAAAATGCTTCATTTTTTTCTAAGTAAAATATTGTCGATGAAATTATGGTTGCCACTATACAGGTCCAGGGAGGGTTGAAAGACAGAGCTCAGAGAATTCATTCCCCTGGCCAAAGTCTCCTGCGGATATTCAGCTATAACATGTGGAGCCCGTGGACTCAGTGTCATGGATGTGTTTGTACTCTACTCAAGTAGGTGGAGGCAGCAGCAGATATGCCTTGCCCTTTGTGCTTGCCTTGCCAACAGGAAGGAACACCACAGAATGAGCTTTTCTCAAATCTGTGCTCTGCAGACAAGCCAGTGCCATGAATCAGGACACATGGACAATGCTTTAGAAACCCTTCACCCTACAAGTTTCAATTACACTTCCAGCCCCAGAATTTCTGGGGGAAAAGACAAAATGTTTGTATTAACTACACAATGAATTTTCACACACATTTACTCTCTAAAGAAAAAGGACTACTATTTTTCCTACTTCCAACAATATATTTGTACAGCCAAACATCCTAATTTCTTTTGCTTTCCTTGGGAAAAAAGTTGCATACATCAGTTTTCCCAGCAACTCTACTGCAAGGAACATAGCTTGCTCACATAAACTAAAATAGAAGATAAAACTAGCATCAACTCAACTAGTCATAGCCCAAAACTTAAAGATCTAAGCATATAAAATTTCATTTGATAATATGTAATTTTTATTCTAACCCTTTGCTATTCTAGAGATAGTACAATGAAGAAGTAATCTTTATAGTGCATTATTTTGCATTCCTAAAGAAAATATTTCTGATTTGTTTCCTGTAAGAAAAAAATGTATTATAGATAAAGGCAGAATGCAAGGAATGCTATGACTCAGGCAGCAATACAGTAGGCAGTGATGTGTTTGCCATTCTTAATAGAAATATCAAGAACATAACAGTCAATCGTGCTCTAAATCTATAACTATGCATGTTGCCTCATTGCATTTGCTGCATGACCTTGTCTCTCCTTGACACAACTCAACACTCAGATCAATGATGATAGACAACAGGCCTTGTGGATTCTCCTGGGATCACACATTTTATGTAATATTTTTGATTACCTAATTACAACTTAATCCTATATAAAAAAGCATTTAAGGCTATTCCCCTTTCTGCTTCTCCCTTTTCATATTTTGGTCACCTCTGGTGCATGTTCTATATCAGCTTCTTTACCAGCCAACTGCAAATTTTGCTGTCAGAATAAGGACATCATAGGTTTTCACATAAATACTTCTGATATACAAATTTTGATGCAGACTTTAATGAGGAGATTTTTACTTTCATTTTGAAGAACTTTTCCCCCAAGACTCAATTTCTCTGTTACAATTCACTTATTTATAGAAAACAAGACTTTTTTTTGTAATTTAGGTGTAGAAAGGAACAATATTCTGCTGCTGCTTTGTACTGCCACTTATGGACATCCAAATGAAGTACCTAAACTATATGGAAGGAAGAAAACAGTTTTTATTCAAATACAACTTTGGAAAGTCTGTTTTCCTGGTTTTTTCAGCCATTTTTATGTCTTGTTTTCTAAACCTTGCAGAGGTTTGTTATTTATTTATTGCTCAATATGAAGACTCCTTTACAACATACTAGGCAGAAATCAAGTAAACTAGTACTAAATGCAGATGCCTAAGCTAACAGCTGGGAACAGATACAAATGGAACAGCCAAAGACAGTGTAATTCATTTTTTGTTTGCTTTAATTTTTTGAATTGTGACACACCATTTCATTCCTTTTAATTTCTCAGCACACAAATTTAGTGTTATATACCTGAGGCAAAGGACAACTTACCAAGTAGTTAATTGTCACCGTGTGAATTATGCATGAAACAAACAAAACAATTTAATTAATTCTGCAAGTTTATAGCAAATTTAGAAAAAGTGTAAGGAATCTTTCCTAACACTGAATGCTCTAGAAGGCTTGTATTTTTTAATCTGTTTCTCTCTTATGGAAATCATACATGCAAGTTATTATACTTTAGACCATTTTCAGAAAAAAAGATAAAGCACCCCAAATTACAGTTAAAAGTTTCCAACAGTATTCCTACATGATTTATGTGTAGAATTTAAGGATTACAGACTTATGTTATCATGTTCTACCTAAATAACAAGGAAAGAAAGTTACACCAGGGATAGGGTATTGAAGCAGGAAACCTGGAGAGAAAATAAAGCCACACAGTCAACAGCAAAACTTCTATAGATTTAAGAGGGTCCAAAAGCTTGTCTCAGAACGTGTTGCTGGTTTGCCACTGTCCTAAGCTTACGTTTTCTCATATCAAAGCAAGGATTTAGAATGGCCTTGAAATAAGAGATAATCTTCATGCTAAAACACTCATTTCACATGCTTGAGTTCCCTGATTATACTGAAGTGGCAGATGCCAAACTGAATAGCCTAGCTTTAGGATGCTCCTAGTATAGAGAAAGCCTATTCTATGTCCCCAAAAACACATGGGAAACCAACAGAAAATTTATACAACACTTTGCACAAAATGGACAATTTTACTTCCTGATACTGCAAATTGTGCCTAACTTAATGCTTATGAATATTCCCATTTAAGTCAATTGGATTATTTACATGCATTAAATTAAGCACATATATAACTGTTTTTCAGATAAAGGTCTTAATTACTTTTAAGGTATTGAACCATTTTTCTTCAGACTTGACTCAATGAGAACTATAGATCAAGTCTAGCTAGAAGTTACCAGCATTAGCTGGGTTTAGTTATCCACCAAAAACGTTTCTAATTCAGATATAAAAAGAAAATATTTTCACATTCCCTCATGATTAGAGAAAGTATTTTCAAACAATCATTTTACACATATTCATCAAGTAATAACTGTTCAGATAACACTGTCTTTTATACAAAATAGGAAATAGGTTTCAGAAATTTATATCTCAAAGTAAAGCTAGAAGTCATTTATTGCTTCTTTATTCACTCACAACACATAACTAAATAGGATGTTGCTATTTTTTAAGTAATATCCTCTTTGCATCTAAGGAAGAGATAGAGAAGTTTAAGACAGATGACCAGAAAAAATTACTGTTCAGATATTGATAACTGGAGGAATGACAACAGAAGAAATAAGTACAGTAAGAACTTAAGAAAATTTGGGTATTCCTAATATAAATATAAAAACGTAACAGGAAAAAAGCCTTTAAGATGCTCTCTACACTCTCTATGTATGATATAAGTAAAATAATAAATAAAAGCAACATTCTCCTATTGTCTGTGTTGATCTTTTAAAAAAAATTGAACATTTCCAATGCTAAAATTAGACATCATGGTGGCATGAAAACATGAAGATAGAAGTACTGAATCATGTTAATTCTGAGATGACTTTGGTCAGTTCCCTTATGCAGCAGAAAATGACAAATTATTTTTTTTCTGCATGCTTCTGTCCAAATCTGAGTGCTCACATGGGTTTAGCCACTGATTCAACTTCCAGCAGAGACTGAGACAAAACAGGCACTTGCTTCCTATTTTATTAAAAAGTTTGGTGTGATCCTACTGGGTATAACAAGATACACTGGAGGTGCAGTCCCCAAGTACTTCTGGTAGGTGAATGCCTTGTCACTACACCCATTCTGTTCTTCTTGAGCATTTAATTTTTTGCCTATTTTCTGTTGAAGTGCCTTGAACATACCTGGTTCAGTTCAGATGGTTTTCAGAACTCCAGCAACTCTTACGCCTACTTGCACAATTTATTTCTACAACACAGAAGACACAGGTTGATAAATAAAGGGCAAGCACTACGTTTAAGGAAAAGAGAATTAAACTCCTAACAGGTTACTTTTCAAAGGCTATAAATATTCTAATAATTACTAAAATAAAAAGCCCTCTACCTCTATATTTTCCTCACTAGTGGTGACAGCACACATCAGGTTCCTGACTCCTAATGTGGTACAGTGAATAAGGGTTCTGGAATTATTCAACTCTGCCATCAGTGCAGTACTGGGCATAAAGTTCAGCTATGAACTTAACCCAGTGAGATGTGTGTTAAAAATCCTGTACACCTTTATCAGATAACTTAGTCACATTCATCATGATGCATTAATTAAAATGAAGCTGTGTAAGAAAATCTAACAAATTAAAGGAATAGAAACCTCAGTGGAACTCTAAGAAAATTAACTTTCAGAATAGACCTTTCTAACAGTACTCTAACTATATAACACAACATATAATTCAATTACAACATTTTCTGTGATTTATGAACATGAATAAACAAACTCAGAAAGTAGCGGAGCTTGTAATTAATTAAATCACATCCATTTATTTCTGGAGTGTTCCTTGTACATATGAGAAAAAGAACCCTCCTTCATGAATAAAATCCTTTTGACTTTGCTGTGATCAGGTTATTTCCCATTTCGTTTCTGTCACCTAACTCTAGATCCAGGCATAGGTAGCAGCTTTTTTATCTCCCCTTTACTTAACATGTGTTTTTCAAGTCTGTTCTGAGACTGCAGGCAAAATCTGAACTTGTTTTCAAAATCAAAAAGGCAGCCCCCATCATAGGAGTGTTTCCCAAATGTTGCAATTAAACTCTAATGCTGAAATTAATAACTAGGGAAAAAATGACAGCCCTTAAATTTTGAGGAAATCCTTGAGAGAAAACATGGAACAAGTCTGCTCAGTGTCCATCTGCATGTCAGTTTGCCTATGGATAAAGAGAAGAACAGTAACCTAATTCTTTCCAAAGCTTTTAAGTGCTAAACTAATCACTTAAAGTTTAAATAATAAAATATAATGCAGTAGCCCATGAGCTGACCTATTTTGGCTCCAGGCATGCATAGATATTAAGGATTTTGTTAGAGTTAGCTGGGATATAATGACTATACTTTATAGCAAAGAAAGATTTAACCCAACGTGCCTTTCATGATCTTAGCTAGACTTTCAGGTCTTATGTAAAGAAAAACATTAATCATAAAATATGAGAAACTAATACTTTAATTCCTTTTCCACCAATCCTATGGACACATGTCCCTTGGCTCATTAAATATATTGAAATCTACTTCATTCACGTACATACACATTTTGTAAGTTAAGGCGTAACATGATCTTACCCTTGAAACTTTAGATCTATTTACACTTGCAAAATTGATGCAAGATCAAGTTGAATTGGTCACATTAAGCATAATTAAGAAGCTGATATAAATAGCACAAGAACGCTTATTTACCTCACTCTACTTTGTGCTTTGAAGAGATATGTTACAGTCTTAATTACAATGGCTCATTTTCCCTGGGGCCCTCTACTTTTGACAAGAGTCTGAGAAGACAGAATTTTTCTGCAATGTGAAATGCAACAAATGCACCAAACTCTCTCTTAAAACTTTATTGAATGGTAATGGCCATTCTGCTGCTCTTCACCAGTAGAAGTGATGTGTTGAGGGAAACAGCTGACTGGACAGCGGGTATTTATGACATCACACATGAATGAACCTGGTCTTACATTACCTCAGCAAAATTCAGAGTAGAAAAATTCACAAAGCTGTTACATTATCTCCATTAGGTCTTATGCATAATGACACACAAAAAATCATGACCCAAGATAGAAAAACGCATACTTCATATATTTGACAGGTAAGGGCATTTAACCATTGTTGTGAGCTATAAGGAGAGCATAAACATTAAAAACTTTATTTTCCAAATATATTAGTTATCAAAAACGTTCAATATATCAGAGTTTTCTGAGTCTGGATTGCCTACTAAATCACAGTGGACAAGAATCCTACTCTTAGTTCTGTTACAAAGAAAAAAAATCTCAATTATAACATTTCTCCTGACTTCAGAGGAAGTTTACAGAAAGTTCAGTTAGAATTCTGTTACTGTACAGACAGAGATATTATTGAAAGGAACAAACAGAGCAGAGGATTTCAACCTCAACTTTTCTCCCACAAACAAAAAAAGAGGATCTTGGGTTAATACTCTGAATTTCTCTGGAAGCCAGATCAGGTTTGGTCTTGGTTACTGCACTGTCCAAGAGCGTGTGCTAACAGACAGCTTAATAAACCTGTGGTACACTGACTTCTGCACTATATTTTTCCCTAAAAACCCCCATATTTTCCAGTAAAAATCCTGAGCACACCCAGGATTAGCAGCAGGGCCACACTTTCTGTGATATATCTTCATCCACATTCACCCTGCAGCAAGATTTCCTTCTGCTTTTTTGCTACACTTCAGAGGCAGATTTTACCCCAGACAACAATTCAGAATTTTACATCTTTGTTTTCTTCTCACATAATTCTTTTAAAAATGGCAACACAATCAGTTAATGAAAAATATTTGGGAAATGAAAGAAAAAAGCCAAACCAAACAAACCAAAAAACCACCAAGTACAGAATTAAGTTTCCATGCACTGCAGTCCCTTGCAAACTGAGGAGCAATCTCATATCAACTGCTCTTACATTTCCCCTAAACACATGTGAGCACGCTATGGAACACATGGCAAATCACTAAGTCTCTTTATGGTTTAGATATAGAGGTATCACAATAATAACAAAACTTTCTATCCCTGAAATAATATACCGTATAACTGACAGAGGAGGCTTAAATATGTCTGGATAAAAAAAAAAAGTAATATGCCAGGCTTAAAATACGATATTGTATACTACTTAGCAGGCAGCTAAAGAAGGTTTATAGAGAAGAATGATGGATGTAATTTTCTTTTTGGAAAAAAAAAAAAAAAAACCAGAAAAAAAAACCAAAACAGTTACAAGCAAAAGAACTGAATTTAATCTAATATCACTTCTAAAGCTTGCCATAATCTTTTGGAGCATTTGGACAGTACCTAGGGCCACAGAGATGATCCTGAATTAGCATAGTATACAAATCAGCTTTTCAATTTTTATCAGATTATCTGCATTACTGGCTAATGCTGATGCATTCTGCAACATGCAATAAACACTTCTAAGCATCATATTTCCAAAGTGTAAAATATCTTCAAAACAGATCTTAATTGTTTTAGAAAGATAAAGTATGCTACTTTTGCATAAATAATATTATCAGAATCCCATTAAATCTCTTCATTTATTATCACTAATGCTACTTAAAAGAGAAGTTAATAGAGTAATTCATTCTCATACCATGACCTTGGTCACTAGTACATGATGTTTCATATTCATTATGCTGAGCTAAGTGAGGGCTCTGTTATAATATCACTTAATTTATATTCTGAATAATGCTCTGGGGACAAGTTGCTCTTGTGCATTAGGGTTCTATCTAAATCACAATTATTTGAAGACAAGTGGAGGGAGCAGATAACTATTAACATGTTTGCTAACATAAACCACTCTACAGACTCTGAACATGAAACCTTGGGAATTAAAAGTTAAACAACATAGTAGTTTTCTTAGAAATATTCAGCTTGTCTTAAAAAAGAGGAAAAAAAAAGGTAATTTTGCATGGTTGATCTGCATTTATGTTATACTCATAAATTCTTCTGAAGAGTACTATTTATCATGCCACTGTTAAAAAACAGATACAACTTCCTCCCTCCCTGCAACATATATTTTTTTCCCCCATAATTTTAGGAAGTAGCAAATAACTGATGTTTTTCTGTATTTTGGATTCCTCTTCATGGAAAAGTCCAGTACAGTTATTTAATCAATGAGGAACCATTACCTGTTTCCTAGTTTCCTGCTGCAAAAAATATAATTTCTTTTCCCTCTACTTTCATGATTAGTATAAATTGATGAATTAAAGGTATAAAAATAAAATAACTTTTACCATTCTAGAATGCAAAAAGCCTGACTTCCAGTATGAATCAGCAGGTTTTGAGTGAAACCTTTAATAACGTCAGTCTTTAATATCACAGAATCCCCAGACTACTTGACATACTGAAGCAAACTCTTTTGATGAAAGCATCATAATAAGGCTACACATCTATTGTCACACAACAGCTTCCAGGAGTGTATCTGTCTCTCCAATTAAGAAAATTAAAACGAAAATCCCTGCTACAAGCCTAGAAGCTCAACTTAGGACATGAAAGCTAAACCGGTGTATTACCTTTTTCATTCGTATTCCAATATTAATAGAGAACTTGCAAGCCACACTACTTAATAAGCACTATCTATTTTCTTCAATGGTTCAGCACATGAATGCAATAATTGATTCATTCTAATTGGAGCTAGGCAAATAAATTCAATGTTACTTTTAAGAAAAGAGAGACTCCAGCTCTATTTCCCATGATGATTTTACATAAAATCATGTTAATAAACCTTATTTCTACCAACACAAGATCTAGATAAGTTTCCTGCTGATCACAGAATGCATCTAAGAACATAAAAGCCACACATTAGTGAAGCTGTTTCTCAAATTAGAGCTGCACTTCTCACATTTCTTGAAGGCTTTTTGGAGCCATAGATGCATCTCTATCTTTTACCCACACAAAGTAAACTCAGCTTTGGTGTACAAGGTTAGCAATGCAGAAGTTTTCAGTTAACATCAATAATAGGAAATGTATATCCTCCCTTACTCCCACGGTGAAACAAAATGGGACAGAAATTCCCACCACTACTTAAAAAACACCTCTAAACTGAATGGTTCCCAAAGGCCATGGTGGATAAAAATGCACAACACATGAAGTCTGTGCAGATCTGGGTCTTGATAGTCTAACTAAGGAATGCAGTGTAATTTGTGATGGTTTGAGATGTCTCTGGCTCAGGTGTCCTATCAGCTCTCCTACCGCACCCTACAGATGATGGTCCTCAGCACCGTAGCTGTGCAATACGTCAAATCCTTCAACCTGCAGTCTCACAGACACCTTAAGCCTCCTTAACCTACCGGTGAAGGTGGCTCTGTGCCAGTATACCAAATCATGAACAGCTGTAGCTAAAGGCACAGACCTGATATATCTGCCACAAATACTACAGAGGCAGGAATATCTAGACAGACCTGAAATGGAGACTTCTAAGTCACAGTTTTATTTCCCAGAGATCATCCTGTCATAGCAGAGTTGTCCCCCTATGATATGCTCAGAGATGGCAAGCACAGTCAGCAAAGCAGAGAATCATACGTTTCTACCTATTACTGTGTACATATATCAGCCTGAGTGGTATCTCGTATCTCAATTTAGCATGCTATGGTAGTTGTATGAGTAGTACTAGAAACTGCATTGGAAGTATAATGAACGATTTTGGCAGCTCTGAAGTAAAAGGTAACAGAATATGTAGGATCTGTATATCTCTGGTACATTATGATATATTACAATGCTGCTGATATGTCAAAAGCTGTGATTTAGTAGTCACTAGTTATTTCAATTTACTCTTTTCGTGTTTTTAATTAGTAAATGAGTCCCTCATGGTCAAATGATTAATTACACAATAATTCACTGCAGTACCTTCTTTTCCTGTTTGAGTGGAGCACGCAGTATATAGAGAAACCATTTGGAATATAGACTGACATTATAAATTATAGCAACGTGTTCACACTGCCTTAGTTAAGGTTGTGTCAGCACTCCCATTAAGAATTCCTGTTTTCAGGTTAGTTAAAATTAGGCAGAGAAAGTTCATTCTAGCTTGGATGTTGGCACACAGGAACTCAACCAGGGAATAAACTCCTTCCATCCATAAGCCTATAGAAATGTATGCATAAGGAGAGGTTGAGAGAAAGTGAAGGAAGCAGGCAATATAGAGATTGTTAAGGGGTAGGAGGGAGAGGGCAGGAAGCAAAGAAACAAAAAACAGCTGCTGTTTGTTGTATGTGATCATAACTAATAATGGTACCTCTTAATTTTAATTTCTTCTCATCATGAGATACCAAAAGGTAATTGCAAATTTTATCATTACATCTGACAGAAGTATGAAATGCCTTGTATAATGCTACTCAAAGCCTTGGGCTGAGGAAGGAAGCCCAGATTTCCTTCCAATTCCTGGCCCACTGTCCTCCCTAAGATACTGCTCAAATATTATATTTTCCTTATGGTAGACAGAAGACTCACTTTGAGAAAATTTCAACACGGTATATGGATAGTGGTCTTCCAGTGACTAATGATGGAACTTACACATTGGGTCATGAGTATGACAAACAGAAAGTAGCAAAGCCACCTTACACTCCAAACTGGCTAGATACGAAGTACCTCAAGGCTGGAAACTGCATAGCTGGGTGGTGTGGTTCCAGCAGTAAGTCTTTTACTTGAAGGTGTTTTAAGGTAATCTATTTTGCTTTCAATTGACAAAGATTAGCAGGTCAGGTGTACTTATGTCAGTGCTATTCCTCAGCTGAGGATGTGACAGTGCCTGAACGGCTCCACTTGAATAAAGTTTGTTTGATGGATCAAGATATGTGAACACTTGCTAGTGTTTCTCAGGCAAAATAATTCAGTCTATAACAAACGATTTAATTCAGTGGGAAAAGATAAACTTATTTTATATCAAGAAATTCAGAAAGTGCTAAACTTAGATTCTCCACAGAGAGTTAAGATGACAATAGCAATTATTCAGGTTCATAATCTTCCTATGTCTGCATGTATAATTTTAAGGACTATGAATATCCCTAACATTCACCCAGTTACGTACATATGTAAGACAACACTAAAGGAAATGTATGTTCACAGTCTTGCCAAATGGGAGCAATTGATCAGAATTACAGGGTTGGACAGTTTAGATTAGACAGATTTATTGAATAGGATGGTCCAAGCAGCAGTACAATACATGACACAACTGAAAGATCACATCATTCATTCGACAAAATTATTTTGACATCAAACTTGGGATCTTATACGTATTAAGTTGGTGAGAGGCAGGTTCCTACATCACTGTACATGTAAAAGAGGGACAAGGTAAGAAAAATTCTTAGAATTATAAAGTATCACACATTACTATTTCCATAGGAAAACACACTCATTCAGTGAAATACATCTATATGTATCACGCAGATGTAGTCTTTGGAAGAATAGATAACTGAGAAACCTAGAAAAATAATGTTCTTGAAGTCATAAAGTTGTCAAGATATATAGGAAAAGGATAATTTAGAGCATCTTAAACATTTACCCCAATATACATACTTCCTCTATCCTTTCCTCCAGGCAACAACCTCTTTCTAGTCATTGTACAGAGAAGACAGTCTTGAACTTAAGTGCTCTGAAACTGCACCTTACTTGTATACATTATATGATATGCATTCATGGTATCTAACTTGCTTAAAACCACACTGCTGTAAAATCATATCTCTGATGCTCTGGGATATGCATCCTTTTGTGGTTACCCTGAGGCTGAAAAGGACAAACATCTCATAGACCAATCTGGCTCCTTCTTGTCGTGTTCTTGCAGCCAAATGGAATAAACTCCCAAGTCTTTCTGTCCCGAGATTCCCTACACTTTCAAAGCTTCAGATTAAAGGTACACCTTAAAAGAATGACAGATTTGGGTCGGAAAATAGGATGGGAATTTTGAAGCCTGGAGACAGAACAGTCAAATGAAAGAAACTGGGATGAGGATGAAGAAGGCAGAGCAGTGGAGTAAATTTTCAAGAAGACAGGGTGGTAAGACTATGCAACTTCAGGGAATGAAAGCTGACAAATGAATAGGAGTAGTTTTATTCAACTCTTGAGCCTTATTTAATCTACAAAGGATCTGTCAGATCAAATTTATAGTCATAAATGTGGATTTCTAGAAATTATAGTTGATGGAAATAAATCATGAAACAATTTAATTTACTTTATTATTATTTTATTTTTGTGATGGTTATATATTCTAAAGACCAATTGGAGCTTTGGCCAGCACTCTTAGCTTTATTTATGGACTGAAATAAATAAACTTACTTACATGAAGAAGTTTTATGATCCCCAAAAATAATAGGAAACGTTACCTTAGGGAAACTGTGCATGCAGGCACATAAAAATGGAAATGGTACACACAAGCCCACTCCATCACCAAGGTATGTTCTAACTGTGGAAGACGTCTTCTTCTCTCCTGGCAGAGACCATTGCATCAGTCACCATGTCAGGTACCTTCCCACATGAAATAGAGACAGGGATGCAAAATTAACAGGTCAGTCTCTAATTTCATTTTTCAAACTGTAAGACACCTAGACCAGAGGGTTGCATTTTGAAACTGTTAATAATTTTTAAGTGAGATGGGGAAAGCTCGAAAAGCTTTATCACACCAGAAACGACAATTTCAGTGTTGTTGATGCTATGTCAGAGCATGCTTCAACACTTTCTTGCTCAGTCAAAGCAAGTCCCAGGCAAGCCAACATTAGACCAACAAGCTTTGCCCTAAGTCTTCCAAGAAAATGTACACATAGCCCCATTCACAACAGAAAATGTTTTAATGTTCATTGTCCTTCATAACTACATAACGTCCTCAGTACAATGACATTAGGTGGGACTCAAAGATCTCAATGTAAAACAATTACACTTTCTTTAAGAGTGTACAACTACACTGTATGAGCCCCACACAGCAGTTTAGACCCTAAAGTGTCCTGATTTGAGGTTGCTTTGTCATTCAAATGTCTTAGCTGATATTTGTGTAAGAAATCAAAGCTATTAAAAGCATATTAGACTAAATCTTTAATCTAACTGTTTTCCATATGATTAGCTCTTCTGAAAATTTGGTGAGGATGTTATAATTCAGAAAATTCAAAAGTGCTTAAACAAGCAATAACTATAAGTACCAAAGTGATGCCTTAGAAGTTAACTTCAAGCCTGTGCATCATCTCATTAAGACTATTTAAGTGTCTTGTATTGGTGTTAACAGTAAATGCCTATTTAGGAAAGCTGTTAAGAACATATTTAATTTGCATTATTTTTCATTACATCCATGAAGGCTCTTAAGGGTTCATCAAATTTTAAACTGACCGAGTTATGAATAAATTCTGTGAAGCATTTAAGCACACACCTAAATCCTAAAGTTAATAACTGCCCTACTCTATCAGTCCAAAACAAGTAAGTACATTACAGCCTGAGCTTTACTGAGTTACACACTGTTGGGAGGGTAGGGGGGTGGAATTAGACTTTTTTTCCCCCTTTCTCTTGAAGAACTGTACCTTTACATTGTGTTCAGTAATTGCAGTTCAAC
>NC_087514.1:103230204-103265204 GCF_963921805.1 Phalacrocorax carbo | reverse complement strand
CTGACTGGCCTATAGTTTCCCAGGTCTTCCTGCTTGCCCTTTTTGAAGACTGGAGTGACACTGGCTACCCTCCAGTCCTCAGGCACCTCTCCTAACCTCCAAGATCTTTCAAAGATGATGGAGAGTGACTTAGTGACAGCATCTGCCAGATCCCTCAGCACTTGTGGGTGCATCCCATCGGGGCCATAGATTTGAGAGGATCCAGTTTGCCTAAAAAATCTCTAACCCAATCCTCCTCAACCAAGGGGAAGTCTTCCTTTCTCCAGATTTTCTCTCTCACCTCTGGGGACTGGGATGCCTGAGGGCCAGCCTTAGCAGTAAAGACTGAGGCAAACAAGGAATTCAGTAATTCTGCCTTCTCTGCACCCTGTGCCATCGGGCACTCACCTGGTTCAGCAGTGGGCCCACAGTTTCCCCAGTCTTTCTTTCGCTACTGATGTATTTGAAGAAGCCCTTCTTGTTATCCTTGACATCCCTTGCCAGATTTGTTCCAAGTGGACCTTGGCCTTCCTCGTTGCATCTCTGCATACCCTGACAACATCCCTATATTCCTCCCAAGTGGCCTGCCCCTTTTTCCACATACTGTAAACCTCCTCCTTCCATTTGAATTTTTCTA
Organism: Phalacrocorax carbo; assembly: GCF_963921805.1. NCBI lineage: Eukaryota > Metazoa > Chordata > Aves > Suliformes > Phalacrocoracidae > Phalacrocorax > Phalacrocorax carbo. Next base: position 103,264,588 of record NC_087514.1, on the reverse strand, counting down.
GAAGCTCTTTGCTCATCCATGCAGGTCTCCTGGTTCCTTTGCTTGACTTCTTCCTCACAGGGATGCACAGATCTTGAGCTTGGAGAAAGTGTTCCTTGAATATCGAGTAGCTCTCTTGGACCCCTCTACATTCTAGAGCCCTAACTCATGGGATTCATCCAGAGCAGGTCTTTGAAGAGGCCACCATGCAGGATCCTGAACTCCACCATCTCATGGTCACTGTAGCCAAGTCTACCCACAACCCTCACATCCTCAACCAGACCACCTTTGTATAGTATAGGGTCCAGCAGCACATCTCGCCTCATTGGCTTCTCCACCAGCTGTGTCAAAAAGTTATCCTCATTGCTCTGCAGGAAACTCCTGGGTCATGTGCACCTTGCCGTGTTGCTTTTCCAGCAAATATCAGGGTGGTTGAAGTTCCCCATGAGAACCAGGGCCTGCGACTGTGAGGTTACTTCCAGATGTCTGTAGAAGGCCTAGTCAGTTTCCTTTTCAGGAAGAGAAAGGTGGCCTGTAGCAAATGCCTACAACAGTGTCACCCATATTTACCTGCCCCTTAATTTTTACCCATAAGGAAACTGCCAGCAAGCAACAGTCAGAAAAACCTGACTAGGTGCAGTCAAAATAGAGAATTTGAAGAGATGACTGAGCTGAGGGGTAAAGCAGAACTACCAACTTAGCAGCACCAGCCTTTATTTATGCCAGTTTGTGAAACTGAACCTTTAGAGGTTTTGGTTTTTGGTTGGGATTTTTTTGGTTGGTTTTTTTTTTTTTTTTTAAAAGGAAAAAAAATCTATTCCAGACTGTTGGATGAAAAACATGCATAAAATGTGTAAATAATACTCCCTCACTAATGGCAAGTAGCCTTTATGTAGCACAGAAGCAGCCAACAACAGGATCAGATTTGCTTTTAAACTTGAGTATAAATAGGCAACAAAATAAATCAGTATATATTTTCTATGTTTAAAATGATAGTTCTTAAAAAAAATCTGGAAAGACTCCTATATGCTAGTCATTACGAACCTCATAATTTATAAAAGAATGCATCCTGTTATTACAGCAGAGTGCACAGGAATAAAACAGCTTATGTCAAGCATTTCTTATATTCAGAAAAGCACTGTCCCTGTACCCTTCCCACGTAAACAAAATAAAGAATCGTGCAAAATATTTGGAATTGTCCTGTCCAAATGTGGAACTGTAAGATGCCAAGAAACCATATTTAACTCCCTACAGGACAACTACACAGTGCTACTCTAACCATATACATAATCTGAACTGTCACACACCTGCAGCAAGACAAAAGAAAACCTTTCTGGTGATTAGTGTTCAAGATTCAGCAGAGGCAGGCTGTCCTTTTCAGGAGAGTGTGAAGAAGGAAAATAAATACATCAACTCTCCTCCTGACTGTCAAATTATGAAAATCAGTCTTGGAATGCTCCCATACAACCTTGCTATGAAACAAGGGCAAATTTAATCCTTCATACTCAGTAGCTTGGCTGTAGTCCAGGAAGGTCCTCAGCATGAAGGCTGAAGTGAAGCCAAACCGTGAATATCTAGGAGAGCACAAATATTAGATTGAAGGTTCTATTAATACAGAAATTACTAATCCTGGAATTAGACAAAATTTTACCAGGGCATTAGAGTGTAATGCACTGCATCTAGCTCAGAAAAAAAATCCTGAAGACATATCCAGATAAACATATAGCTATAGAAGGTATCTCATGCATATGCCCATAGCATGTTTTCATGCACGCTGCAGGTGGACTATTATCAGAAACAATAGTGGCCACTGAGCAGTAAAATGGTAGCAAACCCCAGTTTCCCTTACACTCCAATTTTGTTTTCTAGCAAGAATCCAAATGCAAGTTTTGGCATGTGCAGCACATCTTCATTCACCTGCACGCATTGTGCATGTATGCTTTTGTACAAGGGCAGAGAGAGAACCCCCTTGTTCAAAACTGAGGAGTCAGGCCACTTGGTATGCACCAACATTCAGCTGGCTGTAGGCCAAGCCTTTAAAAGTGGCATTACTGGGAATTTATTCTTTACAGTCTTATCTGACATTTTTTTTTTTAATTTATTTTTTGTGAGTTTTTGAATCTGTTAATATTAATTTCTCTTCTTATCTTTTGCTGCCATGCTGTTATGCAAGTCCAGAACAAGCACCAAGCAAGGTCCTTCTCTCAGCAGTCTTCAGAGACAGAAAACAGTGATCTCCCCTTAAACTCACTGGCAGAAAAACCTGTGAGAGATCTTCAAAATATAACCCTCCAAGGCCTCTTTCTTGTACTGTATGGATACACTGTGCAATACAGAATCTCATAGTAAAGCAAATAGTCTTGAACTATATCGGAGAGTTTTCTGAAGATAGAAAGTTATGGGCAAGAACTGCATGCTTTATACAGTACATAGATGTACAATAACTCTATACTATAACTATGTGAAGAGAGGTATTTTCCAACACAGGCAGCTATGCCAAGGGAGTTGCAGCAGTTTTACGGCAGCCTCAGGGCTGCCAACTGGGTGATGGGTGGGAGGAAAAATAAAGTGGATGTAGAACATGTTTTAGGGATCTCTGAACAGAATAAGAAGGGCTCATTTACCACTATAGTCCCCAACCTCAATATCAGAAGAAGTTCAGATTCTGCTGCTAAGTTCAGTTAAGCCAATAAGACAATTCATACACAAATCATATTTAAAACATCTTTCCATAGGTCCTCCCTGTGGCTGGGAAACATGTTGAATAGTCACTCAAGGTTTTTGACAGCCAAAGGTAACAGAGCTAAAGAATAAAGCCAGGACACATGATAGAACAGAGAATAAATAAAAACATTTTAGGAAATTTTAATCCTGAGAAAAGAGTAACTGTAAACTGAATGTATGGCAGTCACGTACAGGACACAAAGCCACTTAAAATGATTTTTAAAAAATATACATTTGTCTGCCTCAGAAGTAAAGTCTGAACTCAGTTCAGCTCTGAGCTTTGTAGGGCGCTTAATGCTACTGGAAGTTCAGAGCCAAGTATCCCCAGAAATTAACACCCCCATTCAATATATTAACCATTGATAACATTACATGCCAAATGCACAGGGTAACTTCTAGTTTATAAATTAATATATGAGATCTTTGTTAAGGGTAAAACTGCCTGTTATTTGGATAACTTTTTTCCTTAATACACATCTCAAGGGGCCTAAAATATTGAAAAGTACTATTATATCGTTGCTATTACTGTGATTAGTACTTACATTTGCAAAATAGCATAAGAAATAGCGCATTTCATAATAGACTAAAACAAGAGTTATAACCAATCTGTCATAAACTACTAAAGAAAAATAACAACCTACAACTCTTGGCTTTTTCAACACAAACTGTTCCTTTTTACTTCTACCTGAACTGAACAACATTTTTCTTTCAGGGAACTACTACAAGCTACCAGCAGACACTATGATTTCCAAATTATAACTGCATTTTCATTGCTAAAGCAGTTGTTTCTTGCACCACTGAAATGTAATTGTCTCTGGGACTAGAACGGAGCAAGCCTGGCATAACATCATGCACAACAAATTAGTTCCCAATCAGGAAATTTCATCATGGCTAGGTTTAAATATCCAGTCTCATGACTGGTAGACCAACTGGCCAACTGCTTTTTGTGAAGGTCTTCATTCCATGGAACTGAAAAACCAGTAGGGTTACTCAAAGGCTTTCACAAATGTACGTACAGAGACAAAGCATGGTGGAAGAAAAGGGTTAGGTTGCAAACAAGATCTAACTGACTGTGCTTAATTGGGTAAATTTTACACTTTGATACCCATTGTACTTTTAAAATTATTGTATTGTAATCCCATCATTATAATATTAAGAGCAAGCACTTGGGGGCTAAAATTAAGAAGTTAAGAGTTTGGTTTATGGTGATGTGATTGAATTGGTGCATTATAATTGGTGCATTATTTCTTCTGAAAGCAGTCAGCTGTTAAACACAGTAGCCAGTGGTGTGTAGGAGTAATTCTTGTTCCCTGCTGTCAGAGATCATGGTCTTAAGCTTATCTTTTCCTTAATACTAAATTAGACAGATTTAGTGTTTATCAGTGAAAATTGTTTTTCCTGGCTTTATATATAGTGTACAACCTGCTTTCTTGGAACGTAAGGCAATATATTGCATGGAAACAATAAGTAACAGTGTATACAGCGAGGAACCTCTTCATATTGTCATCCTCATGTTTGCTGGCATCACATCAACCTTTAGCCCCCTTTGCAAGATATTTATAACAACAGGGGGCCAAAACCTGATTGCCATGTTCCTAGTGATGTCAGCCAACACCTGCGAAATTAACACTGTAAATAATACTATGATATAACATTTATAAGGGAGCCTATTCATAGCAGAGATCATTAAAAGCATGCAGACCATTGTATTAATCTACATCTGGTATGATGGCATTACACTAGTTACGAAGGACCATGTGGTATGCTGACATCTTGTACTGGGGTGTTCTGTCAGCCATCGTAGCTATTGATGAACAGGTCTTCCTCAGACACATCTCAGAACTGTGGAATAAGACTAGACTGGCATTGCCATATGATCATCAGGTCATTCAGTTTACTGGATCTTCCCATAAAGTGCCCCAAATATGTAAAAAAGCACAGCTGAACTCGAACATTTGCAGTTTAAGCAATAACATTAAGAGAAAGTAAATTGGTCCAAGTTAAAAAGTGAGAAAATTTAGAAATGCTGGGTCAACATGTTTTTTGAGCCAAGCAGTATTGTCACTTGTCTATTCTAACACAAGAATAGGGAAATCTAGATTTTATCCTGGATTTTAAGTGTCAGAATGCAAAGTGTAAAATAAAAAAAGTGACAGGAACATTTGCCCAGAAAATTAATACAGAATGACGCAGCCATCAGGCTGGAATCATAGAAATATTTCAGATGATTCAGCAGGATCAAGCTCTAAGCTAAGAGCAGTGAAACAGGTTGGATGATCTAAGGATGTTCAAAAGCACTTCCATGGTGCTTTGAGAAAACAGATCTGCAAATATATTTTACAGATGAAAGAGGCCAGAGTGAGAGACAGAACTCTGGACAATAAAGCATTTTAATCATAAGAGATGCCAATCAGGATACCAACTACTCTAAGAGTAGGAGGAGTGCATGTGTCTAAAGATAGAGGAGTATTCTTTTCATTGCATATTAAAGGCAACTAAAGACTTAATTTTGGAAAAAGAAGCCAACACAGGTTAATAACACTGGAGATGGCCCAAGCAAGACCATTGTAAGTGGCATATAATTTTTTAAAATACTTATTAGGGAAGTTAGTCTGTTTTTTGTTTGGGCTTGTTTGTTTCTTTTTTAAGAAAAAATTTTGAAGAAGTATAGATTCTCCTAGCAGAATTTTATACAAACACTCAATATGCAGAAAGTGGAAAAATTCTAAAACAGGAGAGAAAAAGATTTAAAATATATTCCACATATGCCTCCCATCAACACCCATGCTGGGTCATTCCTTGTTTCAGAATCCCAAGTAATTTGCAAAAATGCTTAAAGACACAGAATCCAATGTATAATATGCCAGATTTAATCCTATAATCGACACATCTGAATAAGGAGAAAAAGCTAAGCCCACAGAGGACTTGATTTCCCTGCAGAGTTCTTAAAAAAAATCCAATTTTTCCTGCAGATCTTTCCAAACCCTTATACTACAATGACTTCCAAATCTGTGCACTCAACTTATGGCTTTAGCATATCCTTATTTTTATTAATATTCAGGATAAAAAGTAACAACTAATCTTGGTCCAATGACTGATCCTTGAGGAACCTCTGTAGGAACTGCTAGATAATTTTTCTCATTAATAGAAAAAACTTACTTTTGCTTTCTAAATAAGAATTGTTCTCAGTCAGTGTGACTTACTATAATCTTCCCTTTTAGAATATCCATTGTACGTTTTTTCTACTAATATTAATATTCCTAGTTGTAACAGTTCCCTGAGGGCACGAAAAAGTTAAGTCTATATTAATGACAATTTTGGTGGAAATCTTTTTCAAGACATCTGTGTTTATCCTTAGATTTTATTTTAGGAAAATTTGCCTAATAGATTTTTACCTCAAAATGGAAGACCAAGAGGCCAAATTCAGTCTTCAGTTTATTTATGCCTATTGTTCGTTTATGACTTGCATGAGTTGTATAAAGTAACATAACAATAGCTCTGTCAGACATCTACAGGCCCATGTGGTGTTCGCACTCTGCCTGGGTTGTCAAACATCCAGAAATGGTGGACAGATGGCCAAAGTCTAAGCAGAAAAAAAGGACGTAAAGCCTGTTTTACATACCATCTATGCCTGACAATCACAGAGCTCTGTTAGCCCCATCTCAAACCACCTCTCTGAAGAATCCAAAACGCACATCATCCGCAGATTCAAATCCGTCCCAAACAGATAGCAAATGTCTCATATCACAGCCAGTGCACACAGGTACTTCCAAGTGCCACCCTCTGCCTCTCAAAGAGAGGTCGAAAACTGCCTTGAAGTATGTCTCAAGAGCCAGATGGTAGTGCCAGAAAGGAGTGCAACCGATAACGTATAGACATATGCACTTCTGTAGTCTTTGGCCCCTTGAGATATTTCTCAGAAGTAGGATAGGAAAAGCTCTGCAGGCTGTTAGGAGACATTTGCTTGCTGCGGGCCTGCGTTTTACTACTTCTCTTACTTCAGAGATTCAGTTCTCTCAGCTGTCAGCAAGGAAGCTTTCGCAAGCACTAAAACTTTAAAGAAGATTAAGTGCTATGTTAAAATTACTTTCCTGGCAGCCAGCTCTGGATGGGAGGATTCTTCTATTATCTGAAGTTCTGGGTGCAAATGATTACCTCTAAGTCATTTTTGTAAAGACTTTCAGCCTAAACACATTTAACAACAGGGCAGAGGTCTGATAAAATACACCATTCAGCTAAATGATTGCACTTTTAGTTTTAAACGCTGTCTAGCGTGCTACTAAATATTCATTTTTACAGCTTTAAAGTGACTTGCTACTTTAAAAAAGAAAGAAAAAAGTCTGATTTATCCTTCCTTCAGAACTGTAAAATATGTATTGAACCATTATCCCAAGTGTTTCCTGCTTCTGTTTACTAATGAAACCTCTTGACAGTCTTGATTACAAAGTGTCACTTCGAACTCTTTGATCTGGTAATATAGCAATGACACATTTGACACATTATAAAATGCCAGAATGTAAACTTAAATGATGCTGCTTTTTTCTATTTAAAAAATACAAACTTTACTATGGCAACTAACACTAATTCCACTTAATAAATTACAGAAATTTAAATCCTTTTAGCTTTAAAAAAAGGTTAGGTTAAAAAAAGGCTGTGGAAGTAGTCCCACAAACAGCCTTTGTCATCTTATATTTGTCGTTCATATCATGTCTTCAGGCTGACCTTCTAAATATTAATTTTAACTTTCTTTGTGATTGTTTTTTACTATACTTTGCTTTTATTTGTATTTTTGTTCATTTATTCCATACTTTGCTTTGTTGTAATGGTTTTCATTACTTACTGAAGTTGACTCCATTATAATCATGAGACGCATAACTGAGGCCCTGTCTAAGCAGTTTTGCACTCATTTTATTTACATATGAGGCTTTCCCCCCCTTTTTTTAAAGCTTAATTATAGTACTAGATAGTGGTATTAGTGAAAAAGTAACTTATAACATGAAAGTTTAGACCTTGTCAACACTCAGAGATATTTTCTTGTGTAAATACATTAAAATATATCTTAGTGAATACTCCCAAAGGAAAAGCACTAAAGAAAATTCTCTTTGCCAAGAGACTGAAAATCAACAATAATAATAATTTTTAAAAGTTGCTTCTCCACATAAGCCACAGTACAAATAAGTCTTAGTGTAGTGCAGTGACATGGATGGGGATAGTTCTTCCCTCCAAGTAACAAGGGTTTTTACCTTTTTTTTTTTTTAAAAAAAAAATATTTTCAAAGATTTCACAGTAAAGGAGACTGTTCAGATCTCTCTCACTGACAAAAATGAATAAATTACCCTTCTTTGCACAAACATTTATTTAATGGCCCCCTAAACTTTCAACAGTTGCTTACATAAACATTTTTATTATGGATATTTCCTAGGTCATTTGTAAATTTAATTATGGTAATACTTCCTTCCCTCACAAGGGTTTTGCAAGAATAGGCACATGACAGATGGTAAGATATACAAGTGTTATTATATAGGGAATGTATATACTGGTTCAAGCTTTCTAGTGAAATTCATCTGAAAAAAATAAAAAGAAGGAAAACTGAGAGCTTCAGAATTTTATAGGAACCATAAGCATATGCATAACACCTTAAGATTCTTTTAATTAAATTTTCAAGGCTTTCAAGTTCAAAATTTCATCTAGAATAGCATGCTTGTACATCTGTAGCAATTTCTAGGTAATGTTTGATTACAAAGGTTAGTTACCATCAGCCGCATACTCTAAACAGTCATTCAGAGCAGAAGAAGAAGTAGTTTGCTCAATAAACTAAACCATATGTCAAGTTTTCTGTTTCAATAAAATAGTGTCTTGGGAAGAAAACACAATGATTGTCCCTAGACACTCTTCCACACCTAAGTTTCCATGTGCACCTTTCTTAGACATCAGTGAAAACCTTTGGAAGGAGAGTAATGGCCATTAATGTTAATCACCCCATTATGCCAATAACTCAATTCAGCAGCCTCAGGCTCTACATGATGTATTTAAGTATATGAAAAATACAGCCACCCCTGATCTGCTCTCTTCTCTAGTGGCTTCTTTCCACCTTTACACATTGCTCACAGTACTGAGTCGGAGGGGGAAAAGAGATCTCATGGCAAACTGGATGGAGAGACTCAAGTCCATTTTGTGCACTCTTTTTTTTTGCCCCTAAATTAGTTTTCAAGTGTGTCTGTCCACTGCCTGACCTGCTGAACCTTTGGAGCAACACAGAAGACAGGGTGATGTTGACATGAGAACAACTGGCAGGAGGCAATGCCTGTCAGAGAGGGTACACCTCCAGTTGTGGTTTTCGATTATGATTTGTCACACACTTATGCTATAAGGACTCTTAAAAGAACAAAAATAGAGAAAGTCATAATGTGCCATATTATATTCAAGGCAGATCACTAGTAGCTTCTCTAGCATTTTAAAAAAATATGTTTATATCCTTTTTGAGATAACTCAGAATGGTCAGCAGACTTCATAAATACAGAAAGAATGAATATTAATGTTTTAATTCATGACAATACTGAAAGACCAACACTGTATCCACAGTGATGGCTGCTTGCATTAGGCTGCTTACCCTGTGCTGTACACAAAAGAAACAGGAAATGCAATCCTGACTGAAGTAGTCAAGAGAAATTTCTGATTTTTGTAGAAAAATCTATGTTCTAATTTTCTGTATAAAACTGTAGATTTTCCAGAACTTTTTAAATTTCATTTTCTTGACAGGAAAAAATTTATTTTAGCTTGATGTTACCTAATATTATTTACTTCAAGCCAGTTAAATTTAAAATTTTCCTGCTGCCTGGAGAATTGTAATTTAAAGTCTAAGCTCTCATGCTGAGGAGGCTCCCACAAAGGTCTTGGCATTGTTTTCGTGGCTGACCTGGGATATCCAGTGCCTCTCCCTCCTTGGTCCTCCAGCATCACAAAAGGATGCAGGAGGATTTCACTGCAGGGACTGTAGAGAAAATATCTATTTGCCACTTTTAAAAGCAGTCCAGAAGCAGTTTGGCCTGTGACTGGTGAGAGCACAAGGAAGCTGTAAACCATTTACCACTTTTTGCCATTGCACTCAGTGGCCCAGGTGTAAGTGCTGGAAGACTTAGGCTTACAGTGCCAGCGCACCAACTCCATACACAGGTAGCTAGCCTGAGGACTGCATGCACACTTACTGAGTTGGGAAAGCATTTTAATACTCAAAAGAGAGGAAAAATAAATAACACTTTTTTTTAAGTTGGTAAGAAAACTCTTGCCAACTGTAGGGGAATAGACAGGGATCGGCGACCGGAAGATTACGGGATGTGACGGAAAGATAGACTCCTCCCCATAGGAGTGGCAGGAACAGGAACCGCAAGAGCTATATAAGCGTGTGACGCAGCCAAATAGACGGACATTTTGTATCCATCATATTGGTGTCTGTGCATCACTGTCCCCAGGGTGGGTAGAGCCCTGTGTCCCGGAGGTATGCGGCCCAAGATAAGTTCTCCCGTAGAAGCGTACAGCTACAGCCAACTAATTTTTAAGAGCAAAGGGAAAGGGCATAATATGCTATGACACCTGTAACCTTTCTAGATTTCTAACTATGGTCTCATTTACGCACATTATAAAAAGGTACATTTTGATTGTTAACAGGTACCAATATATTTTGTGTTTTGGACTCGATGTCCACACAGTTTTGCGAGATCCCCTTATTGATCACCATGCCTGAGGAACAACCAAACTATTGTTCCTTGCCTGTGCATGACAGCCACCCAGTAAAAGCCTGGTATGCCTATAAAGTGGCAGAATAAGAAAGCAAGTGAGAGTGTTCCTTGCATTACCCTCTATTTGCGAGTGAAGACAGATCATCCACTGGGTCTTATTGATTGGTCCCTGCCATAGGGACTCCAGGGTCCTCAGCAGTGTTTATGATATTTTACGCCACATTAACTGTGGAGATGATATGCTATGACAGATCTTTTAAAAAGTGTACCCCTGAGCTCTAAATTGTTCCAATTATGCCTTTAGCATAACAGTTCCCTACCAAGGGGCACCACTCAGTGCCTTAGGAAAAGAAACAGAGGAGGCGAGCCAATAATCTTCACATATGCTGACCTCCCTCTACCTTCACCCAAGCAGAAGCCTGTCATTGCTTTCCTTCACTGTAGCTTTTCATAATCCTTAACATATGGCCTTTGTTTTGATAGGCATGAAATTACATCAAGGTCATTTTTAATAACTGTCAATAGCCCCAGAACAGCGGTCAGCTTTATTGACACCTTAGTTGAAGGGCTCAGAGAGCTGTAAGTAGTGCACAGACCCTGCTTGAGAAAGCTGATCCACTGGGAAACAGATTATTATTGATATTAGTAAATTAGTATTGATAGAAATTTGATGAGTATCGTGCATCTGGATCCCTCCACAATACACTAATGTCAACCAAAGCCCACAGCTCCCTCCATTTCAGACAGGCAATCTATTTGCATTCTTTACATCTCTTTGTTGGAGGGTGGGAAAAGAGACAAGCAGGAAGGAGAAGAGAAAGGCACACAAGACAACAGCAGGTTATGCTTGCAAACACATATGAAGTAGCTTCTGGAAAATAGAAGCTTCCACAGAGGAATCAGTTTTCTCTTAATTGGAGAGCAAAATTTCCTCCTACACATATTCATTCATCCTCCCATTGCCCCATTTCTGCCATTTCTGACTCTTTCAGCTCTATTTCTTCACCTGCTTGGCTTGGCCTAGCCAGAGGTGAACAGAGTGTGTTACATCTTATATAAGAAAACATTAAATGTTTTGGAGATTTTTGCAATAACATCTAATACTGTCTATATGTTACTATGTCTGTCTGCATTATGTAAACCCAGTGTACAGATAGTGCAAAGCAGTGTGTACGTTGGTTCAGTTCATTATGCTTTCATGTAGGAAAGACAGGAGAGTGAAGTTCACTGTTGGTTTCTATCATTTCTCCACAATGACTATATGCCAGCGGTTGCTATGACATAACACACCGATTTTAATAAACAAATATTTAGAGGCCCTGAACAAAGAGATCAAGCATGTCTCCAAATGTCAATAACATACAAATGAAATAGAAACTCTGACAGACTTGGCAAGTCAGAGAGATAATGACAGAAAAATACAGACAGCCTTATTTAAAGATGAGTTATCTGCAATGTGTTCTAACTCTGCATGAAGGACAATGATTTCAATAGTCTCCATGTAAGAAGCAAGATAGTCAGCATTTGAAACCAAATGTAAGCTGCACAAGTTTAATTTTTATCCTCTTCACTTACTTTTGCATTTATATATATATATGTAAATTCTCAGTCTGGTTTTCACTCTCACCTGTATTAAAAAATTATTATTCAAAACTATGTACCACAGTTGACGATCCTGTCTGACAACTCCATCTGTTTGACAATTTCATTGCAGCATGTTCACTCACTTCCAGGTTAATGTTTCAGTTCCTTTCTTACTAGTAACCCACACAGAATTACTTATTTGAACACACTGCCCACTCTTGCCAGATAGGGATATAAGCCCTATACCACATCACATAAAGCAGTTTTCACAACAAAAACACCTCTCTTTTTCCTAAACATAAGTAGATTGATATCTACTATACCAATAAAAAGTAGAATATGTATGTTGGTATTATTTTTTCTTCCACTGATTAAGATTTCCCTTCATATCGGATATTGAAAGATTATAAGCCATATTAATACCAAAAAAATCAGATGTACTACTATACAGCCTAGTCCTGAGAGAAGCCTGTAGCCAGACACTGCAGTGGAATAAAATGGAAGACAAATATATTTATGAGAGCAGGATCCAATCTGTTCTATACACCCAATAGGTGCTGCTACTAGAAACAAACCAGAAAGTTTAAGAGAATTAAGAGAATTCAGAAACTACATAAAGCCTTAAAGTGACAATGAATATTTTTGATACTGGACAAGATTGACAAGCACAGTACTGAAAAAAAATTCAAAAAACCTGGAAATAGTTTCTTATAGTAATGCCTTTAAGAAGGATATTCCTCACTGCCAAGCCTGCTCGGAATTTTATTTTTCAACCATCTTCACTGAGCAAAAACCTGCTTTCACACTGTTTAGCAAATCTTCCCAACAACACCAGAAATCAGTAATGTTCTAACCTCATCATGACTTCAATATAATATTATTACACCTTGAACACCAGCATCAGCAGAGCAAAGGAGAGACAGAAAAAGCCTTGATTCTCATAACCACTCTGCAGCTGACTAAAACCAAGTTTTACTAGATTCCCTACTAATCTGGGTCCAAAGTATTTTCAGCATACCAGTTAGTTCTGTAGAGATATATGAATCATCTTTAGCTCTGCTAACCCTAGTGACACAGTGGGAGAAAGTAAAGACAGAAGGAGACTGTCCTTAGTGATACCCAGTGAACGTACAAACGGCAAAGGGAACACCCATAAACTCAAGAAGCTGGTTTCCTTACTTAAACATAAGAAAAAACACTCACAGTATTCTTAGTGTGAGAGTGATCAGACAGTAAAAGAAGGTCTCCCAGAGAAGTTGTGGAGTCTCCATCTTTGGAGATATTCAAAAGTCAGCCAGACACAGCCTTGAGCGATCTGCTGTAGTTAGCCCTACTTTCAGCAGGGGATGTTGCACTAGACAGTCTCCAGAGGTCCCTTCCCTCCTCAGATATGCTGTGGCCCCCTCAAAATTACTTTTCTTCTCATCGAGTGGCCTTTCCATCCTACACTTATTCTAATAGCTACGGTAATTCTTTTCCTCCAATTCCCTAAACAGTAGTAAACAGCTTCATTCACTGCTCCTCCCAAGAAAAACTTCCCAAGCTTCACACAGTAAAACCAACTCAGATTCAAAGATCTTAAAAAACAATTTACAGGTGGTCAAGCTAACAGGATACTGTTATGACAAAATGAGAATGTTAGTAGCACGTGATTGCCTCAATCAAATGCTCACATGCATTTTGACACACACAGGAAAAACAAACCAAGATGGCAGTGTGTAACCTAGGTGTTCTTCACCTTCCTTCGCTACAGTTATAAACAGAGAGAAGCTGAATTTGAACATGAGGAATCCAAACATACCCAAATGCAATCCAGATATCTGTCAGGACCAAACAGAAAGTCAGTATTCCCCAGATACTCTCATTACATCAGCTAGATTTGTTACCTTATTCTGCAGCAATGGGCTTGAAGTTGTGTGATTTCTTGTCCATGTGTGAGTAGGAAGCAGGTAGAAAAGGACAGCTTATTGTTTTGTTTTGCTTCTAAATAAAATTATATTAAGAAGACTTTATTTCAGACTTGTTTTGAGTCAGTTATCCGTGTAAGTTCTTTGGTGCTAAAAAGGATGAGAAAAGGTTAGAAGGGCTGTTTTGTTTTGCTTTGTTTTCTTTTGCTATTATTTCAGGTCAAGTAATAAACTCGTTTATAAGCAAAAGCATTTCTAAAATTACCTCCCCATGTAGATTTGACAGTTCAGTACATTTTGCAGTATATCAGGGGTTACGTATTCACTTTCAGAAACTCATAATACACTTCACAAACATCCATTTGACGTGAATTAACTTGGGAATCAGCTACAGCCGATTTGGGTACATAGCCTGTTAAGAATACAAGCGACTATGTTTCACATTTCCTGGAAGACAAACACTTATTTACATGCAGCATACTACTGTCTATCTTTATTGTATGCTATTTAGTGACAAAGATGACTACATTTTCTACTTTGCATCCTTCTATATTTCTGTCTTGCCTTCGTACGCTCTTAATGTCTGTCATAAATTAGTTTCATATGTCTGAAAACTATATTCATGCTGTTAATGAGGATGACCTCCCAGTCAGCAGGAAACAGACACCGCTAGCGCACTGTCTGGCTACAGAAGGTATGTGTTTTCAGCAGCCTTTCATTTTGAAAAGTGTTTTTATATTACTTGTTTCAGCTTGTAAAGGTATTTTTGGGCCTGATATGAATAAAGTAACTCCTACGCAATTAGGCACAATGAGCAGGGCTAACATGTTGCTAGTCTAAATAAACTAAGTCTTGTCTAGAAACAGGACTGGAAACAAGGTGAGTTTCCTCGCAGGTGAGCACCCTCACTACCAGGCTTCACAATCACTCCTACTCAGTCTTACCATCCTTTGCCAAAGGTTATGGGGAATTTATACCAAAATAAAAGCTTCAGATGGGAAGGCTAAAAGGTCGTTGTCTCAGAGCATCTCTACAGTACTGGAATGAGTAAGACCAGATGAAGCCTTGGCTGGGGAAGGTGAAGTCTGCTCCTGGGAAGGGGAGTTCTTTGGCCTAAACCCTTGTTTTCAGTCAGGACACCAGAAAAGGCAAGCAGTGTTGGCTGTCTCATAGAAGTGAATCTTTAACTTCCAGGCTACAAGGACAGTGGTAGCGTCTCTAAATCAACCATGCTGTGAACAGTATCTAATTCCCCTACTAAGTTTAACCTGAAAACTAATGTGGAAAAAAAATCTGTACAGAACTTTTGAGTTCAGAATTTAAAAAACAACAATTACTGTTCTTCAATATGAAATTACTAATTCAATTCTGCAAATACTTTCTTGTTTTTCTTTTTTTTCATTTAAACAAATAAAATATCTAGGTTTGAGTCATGAGACCGCTAACTTCATATTAAAATTCCACCTATAGCTTATTGCTGGCCTGTGGCCATTTGATAATATGCCAAATGACTTCTCAGCAAGCACTTTTAAAATATTGGAAATCCAGTATGCTGGGACCATAGGCAAGATGCAAAAATATTTATGAAGTGATACCATCCAGCAAGAAAGCAGAACCAGTGCTTGTGAATCACAACTGAACAAACATCCATGGGGAAGACTGGCAGGACACAAATAGGTCAGCAGCTATAGATTTGAGACCTACTTGGCATAGGTTAGGCTTCTATTTTCTGTGCCTTCACTGAATCCACTTTTCAGATATAAGTGATGTTTAGCCATTTATATGAAGTAGGAGAGGTGAGGTGGAAAACCTATAACATGCAACACTTGTGAATCTGTAGAAAAACTGCAAACAAAATAAGCAGATGATTTGCTTTGCTGTTGAGGAATATAACACCCAAGTGTGAAAATAGATCTGAAAACAAGAAGGAAAAAACGTGTGAGCAAGGAATGCTTCAATGGAACCCAAAACTAAGAGGCAAGCTAGAAATTAAATATACCCATAACCTTTGAAAAAAAGGGCCTCGTAGCCTGAAATATTGACTTAAAAAGGTCCCAAATACTATCCTAATGACCTAGTGAACAACAAAGTTCAATCCTTCCACTAACTGATGTACAGCAGTAGCTAAAAAAGAAAAGTCTGCAATGATGGAAAAGAAAAAAAAAGAAAAAATCCCACAGAATAAATACAAGTGGTAAAAGAACAGAACCTCCTCCAAATGTACAACCAGATATGAAAACAAAGGTTACAAACAGAACTATGTATAAAAAAATTACTAACTAAACACAACCCATTCTCTGCTGACGGTTCAGCTGATCTTTTGATAATGTCTGTTCACAAAATTCTTCCACATGAGCAACAAATGATCTAAGCAAGATCTTTATAAGAGAAAAAGGGAATAAAAGACAGCAAGCTACCTACTAGTTCAAATTATTAAAAGTGTTTTCCTTCTTCCTGAGGTCTCCACCCATAAAGAATGCTTCTCTTAACTGTCAATATGGATGTAGAATATAGCAAGGGGGAAATTAATGCAGCTACATTCAGATTTTCTAGAAAACTATTTCCTTCAGCTAGAATAGTCTGTAATCTCAGACTGCAATATATTTTCTAGCCTTAGAGAGAACTTTTGTAATAAAAGTACCTGTATTCTGAAATGTATTAATTAAAAGAAAAAAGTAACCCAAAATTTTAAGACAGGTAGGGGAGAAACACATCATCTGGGAGAAATTTCATCCCTAGGTATTAAATAGAAATATAGCTATGGAACAGAATGTATTTCAAACTTCTTTTTAGGTAGATGTTATTGCAGAAAAAAAAAATCTCCAACTCATACTGTGCTGTTGTGACATATGAGAACTTATTGCAAAAGCGAGGTCTATATAAAAATCACACAAACCAAACACACCACAAAACAGTGTTAATAAATATAAGATCTAAGTATCTGGGTCAAATTTTACCAAAACGCTTGGCAATGCATACAGGATCAAAAATATTTTATTATATATCATGAAAACATCAAAAAAAATTAGGTAACATCTCCAAATTTTGGCAGCTTCAAAAGCATTATGGTTCATGTACTGTGTGTTACCATTTACCTTACTGCTTAAAAAACCCCCACACATTATTTCTGCCCAATCTCACACTGCACGAGCGATTTACTTGTGTTTGAGGAACACATTAAGTAACACAATACAGTCCGAAGTCACTCATTAAAATACCATTCATATTCCATCCACTTGTGTGCTTTTTTCCATAGTCTAGTCAGTCATACAGTGTAGCAAGATATGGGCAAGCTTTATTATAGTTAGCTTGCTACCAGAAAATACAACACAACTTGCAGAACCTGCCTTAATAGGCCTTGACTTGCATAGAGACATATATGTTATTGGTCATAATTTAACCAGAAACTGACTAGTTTACTCCTAGCTCAGTAAGCTAACATCAATCAGTATTGTGTCTAATACTGTTAGCCCAAATTTAAAACACCCCACCTACCAAAATCCCAACAAAAACAAAAAACCTCCCCAACCCCCAAAAACAACCAACCAACCCCCAAAGCAATACTTTAAGAATACTTCATCTCAGTTGTGAAGATGCAGAAGTTCCAAGAAGAGATTTTAGACCACTAGGCATTTAGAGGGAATCCTGTTGTTTAATAGCAGGAAACAAGTTTTTCAAGTGGCATGCTCTGTGTTACTACTTTAATGCACTGGGAGGTCTCTGCAAGAGGCTCTGGTAATTGCATGACCTTTGGTTCAAACTCAAACATGCCCTTTTGTTCCATCTGATAATCTTAGTTTCCCATCATGGCTCCATTTTAGACCCAACAGTACCTTTGTGGTATTGCTTTACAACCTCTCTGCTACCTTAGGAAGAGATGCTGAACTGGACAGCAGAGGTCTCTCAACTGTTTGGTAGGTGAGGTTACCTGCATTTGTGTAACCTTTAAGTTAGCAACACGGCAGGGATATATAAGGGCAGTCTGCAAAATCACAACATGAAAAATCTCAGGCCAAGTGTACACAGACTAGTAACACTTCCATAACCACAAAACAGATGTTCCTGTGGCTCTTGGCTGGAAAACCCATGAAAGCAGAAAGTCAGAGAGCCGGAACTGCATGCTGGGAGCATATCACCCAGCAGGCAAAGAGGGACTGGAATGATGTGCAAACTGTAATATCGCAACCCTAGATTATGCTACCCAGGGGAAATTCAGTCTAGAACTGGATGAAACCTGGAATTAGACACCACTTGTGCTTTAAACCTCTCCCAAGTTCATTCTCATGTAGAAGGGTGATGGTCAGGTGGAAGGGTGATTGAAGAAAAGGAACGATATTTCTGAGAAAGCCTATCCTGAAGACATTTTTGTGACAGCTTTACACAAATCATATGTCACTGCATTTAGTTTTAGTAAATGCAAATCTTTTTTTCCACTATGTTTAAGCAGAAACTATGCTGAAACATCTCATGCTAAAACTTCCTCAGAGATGGCATGCTTGGTCTGAGCCTTGTAAGCATAGAAGTCCCACACACTACAGGGGCTGCTGAGGTGCAACAACATGATGCCTGCACAGCCTCCCATCTTAGTGCAGTTGATTATGTACCTATTTGTCCTTCTGCCTTTAGCAGGGTCTTCAGGTCCAAGATTAATTCTCTTGACTTAGCTCTCATGGCAGTTTAACTGCAATCTCTGTCAAGGATGCCATGATGATAGCCCCAACAAAACTAGTAATGAGGCATAGCTAACAAAGACAGAATTGCCCCAGTAAACAACAAAAAGAAAATACAGGGAATGTTTCATACTTAATCGATAGTTCACCAGTTGCTATAATGCATAGGCACTCTTTCCGTAACCATTGCCCCAAGGGGGTTGGAAAGGACTCCGGTGGCTTTGGTAATAAGCCAAGGATAGAGACAAAGTTTAATTATGTGAAGATACCACATACTCTAGAGGTTCTGGCTGAGATGATGATGATAATGAAGAATCTGAAATTACAGACCAGTAATGTTGATCATCAACAGAAAAGGTACATTGTGAATCTGTAGGCGAAAGGAAATTTTGCCTTGGCATCTTTCACATTTATATGTATTTATGGAAGTGACTACCTAGGACCAGTGTCATCTGAAAAGATTAGTTAGACGAAGCAACATAAGTTTAAGGTTTTACCAATGAGTATGAGAACATAGGTGCTTGCATAAGGCTGGCTTTAACACTCAGATTTTAATTCAGGTCAGGTGACAATACATCTATGGTAGGTAAATTGTTTATATGCAGACATCTTCAAAAGTCACAATTTTTCAAGAACATTTTCAAAGGTTTTTAGTGCATTTTGTCTAGAATGGATTGAAAAAACACACATTGGTACAACATTTATACAATTTATTTATGGTACAATAGCTGTACAAAATTAATCATCTTATAATCGTTCAACTTGAATCGCAGAAGCTGATATTCTTGGTTTGTAAACAGCCCACATTTGCAGTGAAGAGGCATATTCTTGTGTATGGTTCTCCAACCAAAAGCAGCTATCAGGTAACTGTTAAAATTAAAAGCAATTAAGATTTTAAATAGGCAGTTATGGCAGGCATTGCCATAAACTGAAACAGAACAAAAAAAAGCTCCACTCCTATTCATTAGGCATTTGTCACAATGTATACGCTGCATGCTTTTGTTTGAATAGAAAAGCAATTATGTTTTTAATACTCTTATATTCTGCTCATCTTCTCATCATCCTAGGATAATGAGTCATTAGAAAAAATATTATATACAGCAATACAGCTTATTGTTCTGTGCAAATTATTATTGCATCAGCTGAGCATAAGTACCTGACAGTTAGGAAAGCTTAGTTGTCAGCAGTTTCTGTTTGCACTTGTACTACCCATGCAAGACTCCAGAAGGCTTTTTCTTCATCTAGCCCTGTTTTCTGCTATTACTGAACCTAAAGTTCTTGACGCTACATTGGATATAGGAACATAGAACACAATTTGATGACATTAAAAAAATAATAAAAAAAAAAAGCCCACACCACCAAAAAAGAAAAAAAACCCTCTGTATAGCTGCCATGTGACTGGCTCCCATGAGGCACTGATGCATCTGAAGCAAGTCCAGAACGTACAATTACCATGACTACAGCAGAGTAACTTATTGAATACAGCAAACAGTGGATAATAAATAAATAAATAAGTACAATACTCATTTTCGTATAAATCAACATCATCAAATTGCTGGAGTATACAGTCAAGGCAGATAGGCTTGGAGATCATTGGCTTTAAATGAGGAGAGTCAGAGTTCAGGCTGCTCTCTACAGATGACCCGATTATCCTCAAGCCAATGCCAAGATAAAAATCATGCTTCCACACCCATAAAGCCACTATATCAGCTCTGAAAAGGGAGCTATGAAAAACAACAGTAGCCAAGGTGAAATGTTAGGCAAGGTTAAACTACCCGTCTTTAAACGGTATATCCTATGTCCTTGTCCTCACCTATTGCAAGATGTCAGGAGAATGACCCTAGCAGAGACCTCACGTAGACCGGGGAGACTGCAGTAGTCATCTCCGTGAGAAGTGAATCTTTCTCCTGCAGTGATGTCCAGACTGGTGCCGACTATTAGCTCTGCGGGAGCCATTACCCCACAAGCCATAAACAGCATAAACAAAGACAGATAATTGGTTAAGAATGTTGAGAGGCTATATTTTTACTGCCCAAACAAATGGTTCTTTAAAATAGGACTCTGCCATTCCTTATTATATTACTGTGTTTAAAGCAAGTCTAAAAATAAATGGGTATTTCACAGGTAATAGAGATAGAAGGCCAAAATTCTGCTCTGCAATAATTGTTATTTACAAAAGTCGCAAAAGCGACTTGCGCCATAATGTCTCTCCATTAAGTTTACAATTAACATTTTCAGGAACAGATAGGAAAAAAAAATATTCTTTCTGAACATAATTCTTTTAATTGGCTTTTCGGACAAAATTTCAACACACCTTGGACATCCAAAATTGAATTTACCAATAATATTTTTCCTGTATCAGTGAATCACTGCACTTGATCAACATCGAAATAGGGAATACGCACAAGCATGAAGGAGAACAGTTAATTGCTTGCTATCTTACAGTGATAGGGGCATGCCATTAAGTCTCCAGCATGTGGCACAAAATTAGAGCCTATTGCTACTACATTTTCATCATGTTAGGATGTAAATACTAGGTTGCACTCCTTATATAAACCTAATAAAATACATGAGAAGTCAGATTCAGGTCTTGGTAAACTGTGGGTTATTTCTTTTTTTTTGTCCCCCTAAATTGCAGACATTAAACCACAACTTAATAAAATGCCTTCTCTGTATATGTTAAAGTCTCTTACACAGTTAAAGGGAAGCAGGAACAAGCAATAAATTGCTGCATATATGCAGTACTAAGGTTACCCTCAAAAAAATCAAAGCTTTTGTTGCAAAGTTAAAGGCATAGTGTACTATAGGTCTTTCATAAACACTTTTATGACACCTTTGTGAATCCTAATTCACTATTACTGGAGTTTCTGGTAAAGGTTTACATCATACTATGTTTATAGAAACACTAGTTTAAAGGTTTTATAGTAAAAGATGGTATCAAGATAGCCTTTCTGATAAGAAGCAGGAAAAAACTTATGCTAAACAAAGCCTTTTTGGATTCTAAATATTATGATGCTCAGCATATGCTTGCTCTACAGATCTATTTGACTGCTGATTTTCTAATGATGATATTGACGTGCTGTTAATAGAAATATGCAGCACATGCTTGCTAATCATGACAAGCATACTCTGCAAATCTGTTTGATTGTTAAAATTCCTAATGATGATATTGATGTAATATTGACATGCTGTTGAGAAAAAATCCAGCATACAGTGAATGGTTAAATGAGGTAGGATCTGATTGTTTAGTTTCTAAAAATTACTCTGCAGCATTTTCAAGGAAATAATAATTAAAAAAAAAAAAAACAAAACACAAAAAAACCATACAGCTCGTGCTTTTAAGTGTTCTACACTGTAATACTCCTCAAGCAATATATGTATATTTTTGTGTTTGTTTTGAAAACATGATGTATATAATTAAAAAAAACCACCCATATTTCAAAATCTTTTGGGTAGCATGCTGCTAAAAGAATAGTATTAAATGAGTACAGTATTTTTATAATTTTTGCAAGCAGTTTCTTCAGAAGAGAAAGAAATTCAGAATTAAGGGGCGCATTGAGAAGTTATTTTATTAAGTAAAAAGATAACACGGGCACTGCAATCTGAAGGCTATTAAGAAAATGGTAAATGCAGAACTGCAGTATTTTTTTGCAAACAGATTTTGCATTTTTAAATTATTATTATTCCTTTAAAAAAAAAAGGAAGTGATAAATAAGTATTGAAGCAGAATGCTTAGAAGTTTTCCCAGAAATTGTCATTACAAGAGAAGAGCAACATTTGTGGCAGTAAACCGCATTCACTATTGTCTTCGGTTTAGTAACCTATGAAGACTCAAATAAAATTTCAGATTTATTCACAAGTTTTCCTTCAGCTTCCTTTCCCGCTCCCCACTAGAGAAAAGGGGGAAAAAACACCAAACCAAACCAAAGAAAAACAACACCCAACAACACGCCAATCAAAACCCCAAATAAACTGACAGCGTATGACGAGGGCCGGGGAGAAGAGGACGCCAGCGGCGCGGCCGACCGCTGCGCGCTCCACGGCGGCAGAACTCGCGCTTCGGCGCGCGCAGCGCATTTCACCTCTGATGTAAATTTTGGTTTCATCAACAATATAAGTGATTTAGTAGTGCCTGAAATGATCCAAATCATATTAATCCTCAACTTCGGCCGCCCGTTTGACGGCCCGGTGCATCTCGGGGCGTTGGCTGCCACCTAGTGTCCGCAGAGCGCTGTCAGTCAGCAACCAGCGCCCGGGAGCGCTGGGGGCCGCCCCCGAGCCCGGCTGGTCTCTCCCCCCGTCCTCGGTCCTGCCCGCTCTCTTGGCCAAGGTGGGCGCCGTGCCTACTCTATAGGTCTTCCAGCTCCGCTGCATGAAGGTGGGAGCACTGCTCGGAGCCTGCCCCAGAAGTAGATTTCAAAGGAGCACACAGGACCTGCCTTCTTGATCAATACAAAATAATAAATAAGTAAATAAATAGTCACAGAAGAAATACATTTTTCTGCAAAAATCCAGAATGCAGGACATTCTTCTATTATTTAAAAAAAAAAAAAATCATAGCATATGTTCTCACATATGAGTTGGAGAACCTCCAGAGTCTATTTTATTTTTACTGACGTTGCCACTTCTAACGTTTGGACTTTTTCACCACGGAAACCTGTAACAGAACAGAATCCCAAATGCTACAATTCACTAGTTCACAATGAGAGCAAGGAAGAGATGAAAGCTTAAACAACAACAGCAAACTCGAAGCAAAGGAAATAGCAAGCATAAGTACATAAAGAAAAATAGACAAAGTAATAATGTCTAGGTGGTTAATTCTGTCAGCTTCAGCTGCTTGCGTCTAGCTCTCAAAATTGGCAGAAAAAAAGTTAATACATTGGAAAATATAACCCTCATAATGATACAAGGCCATTGAAACCTAGAATTATCCACTCCTGACAGTGCAATAGCTGCATAATTAATGGTGTCTTCCTTTAATATGCACATTATTGTCTTCCAGTTCCATGCACACACTGGAATACATGGCACTGTGCAGCAAAGCAAGTGCTGTTTACTGCCAGCTTCAATCCATTCACCTCTTCAGGCTACAGAATCAGCAAAGCTATGAAAAATCTAAGAGCCCATTAATGGAAAGAAATAAACACTTGTACCAGTGTTTGGATAAGCAACTGGTACATGGGAAAACATTTTAAGACATGATGGTACGTCATCCTGATCCTTCCTGCCTGCACAGCAGGAGGGTTCGGGAAGCTGATACGGTCTGTATTGCCAGTTTTCCTATACATTGCCATGAGTAACATGACACAAGAGGAGAATAACAGACAAGGCAGAAAAACTCTTTTGTACAATCAAGGTAGTCACCGCTACTGCTACTGTGTCCCTGAAGGAAGATGATAATATACAGAAAACCCATACACAGAACAGGATGTTTCTACAGCATACCAACTTGAATAACTGGACAAGGCAAGCACATAATGTTCTATTGGAGGTACTTAAGCTAAACGGCTGAAGCAGATTTCACAGGTCAATAAATTATAAGAACTTGCATGTGGTCTTGGAACAGGTGCAAACTAGAACTTGGTTATTTTTCTTTTTAAGGCTAACATTTGTTCCTCTGGAACATGAGGTTCAGATGGTCTCCTGACCACCAAGTGCAAGTGATACCTGCAAGTGATAAGCTTGCAAAACATTTTGCCTGAAGAAAATTCTGAGATGCAAGTTATAAAAATTATTAAAAACAAGGGTGAACAGAGAGGGTGAGGTTATGACCCACTCAGATTCATTCAGGTGGTTAGAAACCACCTTGCACAATATCCTGAGTGACAGGATTCCTCATCTTGCAGAAGAGAGTCAAAAGCACCAGATTTGTGTACAGTGTAACACACCTAGTGCCGGTGCCTAGTCTTGAGCTTGAGCTCCAAACTTTCAGTTGTCCATACAGTCAGAAGAGTGGGTCTGGCTAGAAGAAAACACAGAATTCTAACACCTCAGACATTCTAAAAACCGTAATAGGTTTGAGGTGGTGTGGCAACAGTGCCGTATGTAGAAGTGCAATATTTACATCTGGAGTTCCCGATTATCCTGTTCCTTAATTGAGGGGAAATATAGTTCCTTTCCTTCGCTTCACTCACCTACTACCCAATGGGTAAATGACTATGGATAAGCCTATAAAGGCCAGTCCTGAGTGTAAGAAGGTAATTTTCATCACATTTCTCATGGAACTACAGTTATGTTCCGCAATATTCATGACAGTTCCACCTTTGCTTTTAAAGACTGTTTTCTGTACTGAAAATAGTGAATATTTTTGGCCTCTAAATTAACCTAAAGAACAAATCCAACACACCTGATTTCAGCCAACTCTATCATTTTCTACAGGAATAAAGCCCACAACATTTTACAAGATTTATTAATAGCTTTTTTAGCATTTTACTGATCACAGAAATAAAGTTGAGCTTAAGGGACATTATTTCATAACCTGCTTAGCCATGTTGAATGCAGCAATGACAGGCTCAATCCCACAAGAAAGACTGTATCAATCTATGAACAAGAAACATACCATTAGAACCAGAAATACAACATATATGTATTATCATAGCTTACAAGTTAGTGAAGTGTGGTAACTTATTTCCAAGAAGAAAAAGACATTAACTAAAGTTTAGTTTTCACACTTCATCTGTGGTTACAGATGTCATTCCATAGAGGACTGAAGAGGGAATAAAGTGGGGGTGGGGTGAGGGGTATTTAAATCAGTCAGTTAAGAAGAAGTTGCCAATACAACCTTTATTAAAAAGGAAAAAGTCAAATATGATTCGATCAAATTTTTTTTCCACTCAGTATAGTAATCCAAACCAGGAGAACTTTAAGTTTTGTAGTAAACAGATTTTTAAGAACATTAACTTTTTAGTGTTAAAAATAAAGTTTTATTCTTTCCTAACATCATGCCTCAGCTCCTGAGCCAATTAAAAATTAGTTCTGTTCTGTGAGCACTTCTGACAACATGAAGCCTGTGAGAAATTTCAACTTTCTAAATCAGAATTAAAAACACAACAGTGAAGTATTTAATTTCAATTAAAAGAAAACTACACAAGACCAATAGTTTTTATACCACCAGTCAGTGCAATGAGAGTTGTTTCTTAGCTACCAGC
Organism: Phalacrocorax carbo; assembly: GCF_963921805.1. NCBI lineage: Eukaryota > Metazoa > Chordata > Aves > Suliformes > Phalacrocoracidae > Phalacrocorax > Phalacrocorax carbo. The sequence continues at coordinate 103,238,840 of NC_087514.1, read as the reverse complement.
TAATGGACAAACTTCTGGTTTCAGCAGATGAAGGAGGAAGAAAACCTAACTTTTAAATCTTGGGTAAGGCAGAGAGCTTAGGAAGGAAGTGCACTCAGACAACGCAACATTTCAGCCCAGGATAGTCCTTATAAAATCATAGGCAAAGTTTTGAGAAAGCTGAAGAAATAAAAATAGCACAGATGGGAGATTAAAAAAAAAAACAAGCAAACCCAAACAAACAACCCTCCCAAAAAGAAAAACCCCAAACCCATGTAATATTCCAAATCTATGCAACTTTTTCTGGAAGGAAGAAAGGCACCTTCCATTATAGCATGAGATGCAGACTTACTGCCTGCAAAGTAGCTGTAATTCTGACAGAAATGTTCAAGAAACTGCTTGCAACTAAGCCATCTTTTTCACCTTATAACTCCTAAATATAAACCAGGAACAAGAAATAAAACTTGAGGATAAAGCCATCCTAGCACCAGAAAATCCCAGAGCCTTCTGGTGCTGCAAAGAGAGGGTTTGCCACCTCAGTGCATCACCCTGAGCATCATTTTCCCCTCTGGCAGGAGCAGGCATGGACAGACCAGCAGAGGAGAACACCCTTGAGGACGTGGATCCTTCCTTCCTTCCTTCCCACAGCCCTCCAGCTTGCAGCTCCCACCCTCTTTGTAGTCACCAGTGGGCAGCTGTTTTTGGGACAGGCAAGGAGCAGCCACTTAGCCTGGGAAGTGGATTTACTTTGTAGGAACAGGAAGTTAAAGGCATCTATAGCCAGTTGACCTTATTTAAAGGATCAAGATTTTCTTTGGGCAACTATACTCGGTGCTCCCAAGCAAAGCTGTATCAGCTCAGGAACTATGCGTGACCACAATACATAACAGAGGCTCTATCTTCTGATCAGGCTGAATCCCTTCATCTCACGCTGGTTCTACATTGTTCAGGATAAAGTAAATTCAGCTTGCCTTTACCACAACTATTCTTTTTCTGCATTATTTATTCAATTTTGATCTGCTCATGGTTGAAATGCCACAAGTACTATGAGCTATTTTCACTATTTGTGAAAACGCAGAAAGGATAACCAGATATTTAAGAGGCAGACAGTACAAGAAGATAAACATTTGTTTCACAGAATCACAGATTGAAAGGGACCTCAGGGATCGTCTAGTCCAACCTTTCTAGGAGGAGCACAGTCTAGAAAAGATGGCCCAGCACCCTGTCCAGACGACTCTTGAAAGTGTCCAACATGGCCGAGTCAGCCACTTCCCTGGGGAGATTATTCCAATGGGTGACTGTCCTCAATGTGAAAAATTTCCCTCTCATGTCCAATCGGAATCTCCCCTAGAGCAACTTGTGTCCATTCCCCCTTGTCCTCTCCACGTGACTCCATGTAAAAAGGGAGTCTCCATCTTCTTTGTAGCTACCCCTTAAGTACTGGTACAAGTTTCAAGAGATATTAAAGACCACAAGGAACACTGCAGGAAAAGATAGTAGTATTCTTGTGGTTATCACTAGACACCTAACCTAGGTCAGTTTATTTGCCAGTGTTGCATATAGGGGTGCCAAAATAAAAAACAAGCAAACAAAAACCACCCCACCAACAAATGCGAATCTCATGAAACCCATCATGTAGCAGTAACCCTACAGATAAACTAGCTTTACAAAATTTGGCATGTCTTAGACCTCTTTTAAAGAAAGGATAAATGAAGACTTCAAACTGCTCTAAGTCATTCTGAAGTCTCAAGAACAGTGCAATCCACGGAAAAACGTAGTTTAGGGAAGTCACTTTTCCTTTACCAACTGCCAGGTGAGAGGATCAGAAGTGGTACTGCAAACGCCGTTAAGAAAAATAGATGAGAAAAACTTCTGTGAAATTTTCTGAATTATTTCTGTGAAAGACTGAAGAAATTTTTAGTGCAACTGTAAATTGGTTCAAAACAGTGCAATAAAAAATTTACAGTTCTTTCACATATGTCCAGAGCTGGTAGAGACTACAGAGACAATTGATAAACCTCTAAAATGTGTCAGAATAAAGCATATTCCCAACTGTAAGTCAAAACAGAAGAGTAAAAATAGCAGAGAGTAAATTGATCTTCAAATTTATTACAGAGGACTAAAGATGCAAGAGTTCCCAGAAAAAAAAGTGTATTGTCATTCTTGCCATAACACCAACCATTTTTTCAAGACTCGTTCTCAGCACACATTGTGCAGAAATACAAACCAAAATACATCCATAAAGATACAGCTGGAGGACAAAGTTTTGATGATACAGAAGCAAATATCTTTTGTTGGGTTACTTGATAAATTTGCCAGATTGTAAAGCAGATTAGGTTTTGACATAAACTGCAAGAACAGAAAGTGAATTTCAACAAAGAGATGTTGCAGCAGAGTGCAAAGTAGTTATAGCATCAAAAACTGCGTCCAGATGAATGAAATAGTCTCCAGATGAAAATAGCTGTCCCAAGGAGAAACTATTTTGAACTGGAAAGACATTACGCCAAACGGAAGCAAGCAGCAGAGGGAAGTTTAACAAGCTTTGTTTAGTGATCTTATGCTTCATGCCTTCCCGAAGACACTGATGTTCTTCTCAGAGCTTTGCACCCACACACCCCTCATAAAGTGATTAGTGGCTCACCAGCACTAAAATAAAAAACAATAACAAAAATATTCCCCCCCAAAAAATCATGTGGGGTAGGGACTCCACGTAAGTACATATAAATTTCTAATATACATAAATCAGGTAGGGCTTTGTTCATTACTTATTACTGAAGGTAGAGAAGTATAAACTTCTAGCAAAGGGGTCAAACTCATGATGCAAGAAAGAAAGGTGCAATAAAATACCAAAGCAGGCAAACACACTCATGCTGTCACTACACTGAAGATTCCCCAGCAAGATGTATTTGTGTAAACAAAAAATAACTAAAAGCACCATTACTGGTTCACCGAAACCAGTTATATTAGTTTACTACTTTTTAACTATTTCTGTTCTACTTTACTATACACAACCCTAGTTGATAGATAAGGAGTCCAGGATTGGCATCTCATCCTTCTGAAGTGTCTGGTAGCATAGCTAGTCACACTGCCTTACTGCAGTGGCCCGAGAACCAGTCCTAAGCGGCATAGGGAGCTTTAACACTGCTAAGTCTCTGTTCCAGCTGGGAACTGACACAAAAGCTTGGGCTTTTTCTTATTCTAGTGCCCTTTTTAGCCTCACCTGAACATCCTCTAGGATCAATATAGCAAAGTCTAGCCAGCACTTCTGGGAAGAGGGATCTCCTTCTTATGCTGATGTGAGTACTATAACAAGTGGCACCAAGTGTCCAGCCAAGAGGGACCAGGGAAAACAGGCAAGACAAACCACAACCGCACTGTGCCCCATCCCATCCATTCTCTGCCGGCCACAGCACCCCACATTGCCAGTCCTTAAACACAACAGCAGCACATGATGCTTACTTCAGAAAGGCCTCAAGTCAGGTCTAGACTGAATGAACACAAAGCTTAAATTTAAAAATCACAGTGGTGAGCCAGGTGCACGTTTTAGGTTAACAGAGTGCCTGCAAATAAGAGCAAGATCCTGCCCACTCATTGCTCTTGAAATAAGGCAAGACACAACACATGCATCACAGCTCCACTGGAGCACACACAGGTCCCTCGCGCTCTCTCCGTTACAGCTCTGTCGAAGGCATCAACTATTGGTTCAATATCCTCGTTCCTGACTTCCACAGCCTCACAACCAGACTTGGGATTCTGCCATCTTCCAACTAAACTGACACCAGGGAGTTCTGATTAATGATAAATAGTCAGATTTAGAGTACAGATATAAACGTAGTTTCAAACAAATCTATAGGTAATAGAGCAAAAATCTATTTTGACCTCCACAGCCTGAAGCATAATAGCTTTAACCAAATGTCATTGACTGGACTGGGGAATCAAGACCTCTGTCTTGCAAATCCTTGCTGTTTTGAAGGACCTGGTTCAAATAGCCACTCCATACTGCTAAATGGTTTTCAGCTGTTTCTATCATTTGAACAATCCATTTAACTTAATGCAGGGACAACACAAGAGAGGATAATATTAAGAAAAGAAAAGAAAAAGGCCTTTTTTTTTTCCTCACTCACTAGTACTTCATTGATAAATGTTAACACCCTAGGCTTTGTAAAAATACATTTTCAAGTTTGGTTAACTCCTTAAGTCTGGACATACTAAATCCACAGTACTGCCTAATCAATTCCCTTAATAAATAAAATTTTTTATTTTGCTAATTAGGAATTTTCATTTACTATAATCATAATCCAAATGCTCCTAAAAATGTTAATTAGAAACAGCTTGAGATTTGGTAAAAATTGCACACATGATGGCTGTAAGAACTACCTGTTTAATGCTGCTGCCGTACCAACATATTGTAAAAGTTTAGACATTTCAGTGAGTGGTTTCTCTCTCTCAAGGGAGTCAGTCCTTGACATACCAAATAAACCATCTCCTTCCCCCCAAATGCTAAATAATTGCACCTCAATTCTCATGTCGCTCTACATTTATGCAAAAATTATTGTGGATGTTTATTTAGGTATGTTACACTCGCACCAGTGTTATAGGCTGAGACTTGAGGAAAATGAGCTTCCTGACCCTGCTAGTGCATGGCAGCTCTCTAACAGAAAATGGCTTTAGCTTACATTAAAGCTGTTTTACAGAAGATAATGTCTGTTCTTTTACAAAGACAGTTAAACACATTGTTTGACATCTTGTTGTGCACTTCTGGCATATGATTTTTATTTAAAGAATATTAGATTCCACCATACCCTCTCAAGTGTTTTTCCTTAAGCTGCTAAGTGTTTAACAGTGGTTAGCATATCTGATTACAGGAGAAACACTAGATACTGTGCTGTCAATTAAGGTTTCAGTGTCAATATTTTTTTCCACTGTAGTTTATATTGAAATGTTTGAAGACAGCTTCAGAACATAATTTCTTCAACATAAGAGATTCCCCTCCATCTTTATCTTTGATGCCACATCCATACAGAGCCACAGTACAGGTCAGTCTCCAGTCACCAGTAGCCCAGTGAGCAAGCACTGCATCTTTTTCAAGTCATTCCTTCTTCCAGAAAGCCCCTATGTAATGCAGAAATAATTCAGAATCGAGGTTGTTTTGAAGGCAGAACTTTCCCCAAAGGATGAGGAGAAAGAATATTAAAAGCAAAATCCCAAAATCTTTAGTCCAATAAACAGTCTTCTAAGGATCAATTCTAGAGAGGAAATAGGTTAAATATAATATGGTCCCCCTCTCCTAGATCACGTCACTGCTCTGGTGTGCCACGTACTGAGACTTTACACAGGGGGTGATAGGGGTACAAAAGGACCTCCTGGAGCAGAGGTTTCCAGCACGGACAAAAAGAATACAAGACAAAAAAAAGAGAAAGGAGAATGAAGTTATAGATGCCTTAAACTTCGCATGTCTGTGTTGATTGCTTTCTTCCTTGCTGTGTATGCTCTTCATGTGAAAGATCATAGCGTAATGTAAACTAGACTAAACATGCAACATGAAAAGAACTTTGATCCTTTTCAATAAAAGACATAAAATGTCTAAGAACAGGAGAAATTTTTCTTTTAAATCTTGGATCACTTCTTAGAATATGTTGATTTTGTGGTTTCACTGTGCATTCAAACAGCTCTATCTTTTATGATTTGTGTATAATCCAAGTCTGAAGGCTTATTTAGAGTTCTCATTAGAACTTTAAGAAGCCAGAATGTACATGGCAGAAGATATTGACCAGCACATGCACATCGCAAAAATCTCCATGACATTTCCTATAGCATCCCATTGGCACTTGGAAGTATTTCCAAACACTAGTGCTCTGAAGAGTCTTTTGCAGGATGCAAAAATACATTATTTCCAATTATAATGTTCAAAGGCGTTTGTCACTTTAAAAGTAACAAAACGTGATTAACTGCTTTAAAGTGTCAGTTTTTGTGTGTTCATTAGAACAACCATTCAGTGGCTTTCTGTTGAGTATTCATAAAATCCTGCCTGCCAGATAATTATATTGCATTAATATGGTATGCATAAATGAAAGCAGTAATTATGGTTTTATTCTTTATTTTGCAATTTACAGTTTGCTTTGCTTCAATGGTACAAAATTATCGTGTCTGAAACAATATCACATGGTAATTTGTTTTAGGACTCTTCAGAACATACACATATAGAGAACCCCACCCAGAGTAATTGGATGGATAACATAAAGCATATGTAGATTAGACTATTACATTTTCTTTCTGCCAGGCTTTGACTGATCCTCAGGAATTGTGTAAGATGGCAGGAAAAAATGTCTATTTTTGTCAAGTTCAAGTTTTTTAAATAAAATTGATATTTTATACATATTTGCCACCTTTCTATCACTATGCATGCACTGTACCATACCATCAATTCTGAAGCCCCAAGGAAATCCATGAGGATTACTGCAGAAGAAATAGATAGTTGAAAATAGCTGACTATGGAAGGTTTGATTCTACAGCACACAACTTACAACAGATGTCATAATACACACTAACATGTATTTCTTTTTCCAGAAACCGACCTTCCGTTGCATTATCACTGCAGTCAATAGTGGCCTTCAAGAAAAGCCAAGCAAACTGTAGCTCAGAGAAGTACAAATTCTCTTTTTTATATCTAGAAGTTCAAGTACACTTCTCTGTGTGGCTTTCTCATGGCCTCAGCCTTTTCTATTGCATCCCAGTATTCATCTTTCAGTTGTAACTGCACACCTCAGCAGCAATGCAGAGCTTTCCTCCAGTGCAAAATACCACTGAAGTCAAGGGGACTTCACAAAAGTAATGCTTGCCCAAGGTAGCTATAAAGAGGGGATGTACACAAGAAATCTGCTGGTAGAATAACAAGTAGGAGTCCCTTCTCCTGAATTCTTAGATGACCCTACCTCCTCTGCAGACACATATCAACTTCACTGGGCACTGACTAGCAAAGTTTCCAGATTACCTCACTACCCCTAAGCAAGTATTCCCAGAGACTCTCAAATGTGGTAAATACTTGTACACAGTAGTCTGTGGCAATTCATAGAAACTCTTCACTGTGACTCTTCATGGTCCTCTCATCAGGAGTGCAAGGGAAATGCAGGAACAACTGGATAAAAGTCTTCAGCATGACTGCCAAGGTAGAGTTAGCCCATCAAGGACACGTCCAACCATATTAGCCACCTTGTGCTTTCACCAGTATTTTTACTTGAGCTAGACAGACCCCCAGGATCCAGCCCAATTTTGATCATAACATGGTATACCTTAGCTGAAAAAAACTGGTCTTAAAACTATTGCTTTTTCCATATTGTGTATGTGTGCATAATATCAAAGAGGAGGTATCATAAGAAGAGCACAGACATGGGGCAAAGTTTCAAGAACTTAAAGATTTTTAACAAGACTTCTCCAGTTATGATGACAGCAAATAAGCAAAATTAACATAAGTAAATAGGCCAGAGGAGACTAGTTGAGTGTTGCAGTATCTTGTAGCATCCTTTCCAGAATTATTGTCATCACAAAGACTATTTCTCCTTTTAAAACAAGAAATCACTCTGAACACTTGACTCTAAGCTTTGAATTAACAGGTATTTTTCTTTCTTATAGAAGAAAGATATTTCTTCAGTATTGACCAGGATATGGAAGTAAAGACATGAAATCAAAGATATTAAAAAGCACACTTTCAACTTTTTTTTTTTTAATATATTGTCAAATAGTTAAAAGCAGATAACTTCCCTGAAGGACAGGTAATATTGCACATCTTATATGACCCAATATAAAAACTTTTCAAGAAAAATCATGATAATTTCTTTGAAATAGGTGGATCCATAACCTTTAATTTGTTATGAAGTCCAAGAATAATGTTTTTTTTTTCTTGGCAATGTTGTTTAGAAAAGACACAGAAAACCTTTCCAAATAAAGGACTATAAATAAAGGAACATTCCTTTTAGTCCATCTCTCTATATGTTAATATGTGTATATATGTATAAAATAAATTTGTCTTTTGTCACACCATAAAAATTAGTAGTTGCAAGCCATACATATTTCCACGAAGTTTGTTGCATGGAGCTCTACAGACATCACTATGCAGAATGTCACCGTCACTTGTTAAGTGTGGTGCATCACCCAAGTCTTCAAAGGACTGCGTGTATACAGGATGGTTTGTTTACTAGAATTGGTTTACTGGAGAAGTACAATTTCATCCACAATGGCACTGTTTAGTTACATTCTGAACTGGGAGAGTTTGTCATGTATCTTTACTAACATTGCTCTAAACTGTTCATTTTTGTAACATCCAAAGTATGTTTCTTACCGTTCCTACTCATCTCTGTAAAAGAAAAGAGAAAAACCGAAACCAAACTTATTTGAACCGAGCTCCTGTGCTAATCTGCCAATCTTACTGTACCAGCACCCGTGAGAAGATGACCAGAATGGCTTAGTCTTATCTAATACCATATGGATGGACAAGGTTATTTTCACCCAGTTGCCAAGATGACCAGTCATTGGACTGGTTTGGGGAGGGGTGGTGACAGTGGGGAACACCCCACACAAAAAGTAAATCACTGTCTTTGGGACACTTCAAAATGGAAAGGATTTTGTCACCTTCAGAAGCGTGTAAAATGCACATGAAACTC
>NC_087514.1:103205204-103225204 GCF_963921805.1 Phalacrocorax carbo | reverse complement strand
TTAGTCTTCCCTGTATCTCACCTGTAGCTTTCAAGGATTTAATTGATTGAGTGCCTTCACATTTTAGAGGGTATGTTGTACACTGGATAAACTTTTGTGGTATTCTCAAAAGACATGTCTGAGGAAGTCAAAATCCCCTGAAAACCTCTTGCCAGGACCTTCTGTGAAAGACCACATGAACTTGTAAATCTGCCAGGATTAGAAAACCATGCACGAGGAGCATGAGACAATAAATTGGTCCTTTGTTTATATTTATGCTTCTCATTTAAATACCAAAGTATACACAGCACTAGAAAAGAGGCAGTAGTTCAGCACATGGCTAAAATAAACTTCCCACATGTAAAATTCTATAATGATTGTATTTACAGGTTGACAGAACATGGGGTTAACAGGTATGTACTGCTACTTCATTTTGCCAGCAGGACACTTGATGGCTTTCAAGTAATAAATCATAAAAACTTTCCTATTTCTAAATGTTTTAAGATAAGGGAGTTGAAAAGCAAATCAATTTAGGTTTCTATACACAGTTTCCAATCTTTCTAACCAGGGACAAACATGCTGTCCTTGTCAAATCATTTCAACGTGAACCAACTGAAAATTTATTATCTTATAAAGACCATCTATGTCTTTTCCCAGCATTCTTTGAAGACTACACTGAGACAATGTCCACACTGGCTGTAATTTTACTTAGAGAATGGGGGTGGGAGGGAGAAAAAAATTGCACACACATTGCTACTTTTTTCTAAGTTGGTCTATCACAAATGTTATTTAGTCTTATATCTAAAGAGCAAAAATCACATGAACAAGATTTAAATGAAGTTAGATTTGTGTACTTTATGTGCTGTGTCTTAGAATCCTTATTACTTTTTTTCCCCCCCGATGCTTTATAAAATTACAGTTCTTTCAACATAAATGTTGAAAAGGCTATTGCTGTGTGAGTCCCTCCCCAGGGGTAGCTGCTGGGACAGCACACTATTTAGCACATGGGGCAATGCGGTGGAGGGGAGCAAGCAGTGAGGGGCACAGGGGACTTCTTGTCAGAGAAGGAGCAGACTTCATCTGAAATGAAGAGGAGTGTCCAGGCAGCCTGAAAGGGCCTACTCATCTCAGCAACAATTGCTGTGGGGCTCTTTCCTTTCCTCAGTGGTTGGCTAAATGGTCCAACTCTTTCCCAGGAGTCTCCTACCAAGCGTGGTATGGAGAAAGGGAAGGAAAAAATGGGTGGGTGTCAAGAGGATGGGGCCTGACTCTTTTCAGTGGTGCCCAAGGACGAGACAAAGGGCAATGGGCACAAACTGGAACACAGGAAGGTCCACCTGAAAATGAGGAAATACTTCACTTTGAGGGTGACAGAACACTGGAACAGGCTCCCCAGAGAGGTTGTGGAGTCTCCTTCTCTGCAAATACTCAAAACCCACCTGGACACGGTCCTGTGCACCCTGCTGAAGCAGTGGGGTTGGATGAGATGATCCCGAGCCCCTACCGTCCTGTGATTCCGTGAAAGCAGGCAACCAACAGGTATGGAGTGTGTGGGAGGAAGTTGCTCAGGTGTACACTTTCCTTCTTGTTAGCTCAGTTCCTGCTCAACCTCAATATATTTATTCTCATTTTTTAAACCCTGAAATCTGAAGTTTATGGTTTTATCATGGTCATGTAATGGCAAAAATTAAAGCTGTACACACAAATTAAAATAATTACAACTAAATTTCTAAAAATTGTGCAATTGGCATTATGATAAAAGTCCTGCTACCCCATCAGTGATGCAAAAAGAAGGGCGTGCAGCCAGAAACATCAGCTCTGCCTCCTAGGCAAACTGTACTAACTCAGGTTTGTGTCAAGGATACTCCAAACCAAGAGGATTGGGCCCAACCCACAGCTGTGCCCAATTAACATTTTAATGCAAAGCTGAGGAGATGCAGATAGGTAACAGGTGTGCCTCACCCTAATTAAATGGCTCTTCTCAATTTTATTATTTATTTCCTGTTATACAAAATGCCATAGTACATATTTTTCTGAAGCTATCATTTGGGGGGGAGGCCCAGAAGAGAAATTGCCAACAAACATATCAATTTGTACAAGAAAGCAGAAGCCCAGCAAAAGTGTTCCTAATCACATTTCATTTAATCAAGTTGTTTACAAAGAAAAGCCCAGGAAGTTGACAGCTGTATAGTTCCGGAATATTACACATCTATTCCCCATAACATACCACAGTACACAAAGATAAATGAGTTCCACTAAGCAAAACTACCACTGTCATTAGAATAGACATAAAGTAATGCTAAAAGGGATACACTGCTAGCTTTCATTCACTGGAAAATACCATAATGTTGGTGAAATGGACTTTTTTCTTTAAATTAGTTAATGAATGTGAAGTTTTGACTGATGGCAAAAAGCACACATTATTTTCAGCTGGGATGATCTGAGAGAGCAGGTGACACTGATCCCAGCATTCATGGAAAAATATTTTTACAATGTTTAAATGTAAAACATGACAATTCTTCTGTATTAATAAATAGCTTCTTCATGTAATCCCTCTAATTCAAAATTCATTGTTTTTTTTTTTTAGCATTTGTGATAAGATAAATCACTTATAATTTTCTATAACTTTCCAGCAGAATCAATACTAGACAGAATGGATATAAAAATAATCTTTTGGTTTGTTTTGTTTAACGACACTCTATTTCTTCTTCCGCTAGTCTTCATGGGATAAGTATCAGATCAACTAAGGAGTCACCACACAGCTAAGCACAATGTGTTTGACAGCTTCTTCCTCTAAGTACCTATCTCAGTTGGAATAGTATGCTATTAATAAATCAAGAAATCTTTAGGTCTAAATACTTACTTTGTATATTTAACAACAGAGTCTCCCTTACACCTAATTCAATAAGACCAGAGATGAGAAAGTTTCAAAACAAAACCAAAGATGTTTGCTGCTACCAGTCAGGTATCATGTATCACCTTTTGCTCTGAAAACAGCTGTTGAGCTGTTGTACTGCAAATGCGAACTGTCTCCACAACTGCGAGTATACTTATTTGCATTCAGTGTAGTCAGAGCCAATTACTACACACAGTAATACTGCTCTATTTCTTTAGAGAAATACATGTTTCTTCCTCATCCTTAAAAAGACATGGATGAGAAAACCATGTTAACAGGAACCATGAAGTATTCGTATAGACGACCTGAGATCCCTTGGGGTCTCTACCCTTGGCTGCAATTACAGACTAATCATGTTATTCTCTTTAATCTTACTTTTGGGCACAGGAAAGAACATCTTCAGGTGACTCCAGCTCTATTTCTGATGACTCTCTGGCTCTACCTTAACCTGCAAGAAATCTGGAGTGCTCAGAGAGCAGTGGCAGAGCAACTGAGAGGCAATGTAAGAAAATTATGTCTGTAATAGTGTGGGCAACTTGTGCACACAACAGTGTCAAACAGGCATGCAAATTATCATAGAATCATAGAACCACTGAGGCTGGAAAAGACCTCTAAGATCACCAAGTCCAACCCTTAACCTAACACTGCCAAGTCCACCACTAAACCGTGTCCCTAAGTACCACATCTACATGTTTTTGAACACCTCCAGGGATGGTGATTCAACCATTTCCCTGGGCAACCTGTGACAATGGGTAGTAAACATTTCAGTTAAGAAATTTTTCTTAATATCCAATCTAAACCCTGGCACAACTTTAAGCCATTTCCTCTCATTCTATCATTTGTTACTTGAGAGAGGAGACCAATACCCACCTCGCCACAACCTCCTTTCACATAGTTGTAGAGAGCGATAAGGTCTCCCCTCAGCCTCCTTTTCTCCAGGTTAAACAATGCCAGTTCCTTCAGTCGCTCCTCATAAGACTTGTTCTCTAGACCCTTCACCAGCTTTGTTGCCCTTCTTTGGACACATCCAGCACCTCAATGTCTGTCTTGTAGTGAGGGGCCTAAAACTGAACACAGTGTTTAAGGCCTCAGTAGTGCCAAGTACAGGGGGACAATTACTTCCCTACTCCTGCTGGCCACACTATTCCTCATATAAGCCAGGATGCTGTTGGCCTTCTTAGCCATCTGGGCACACTGCTGGCTCATATTCAGCTGGCTGTTGGCCAACACACCCAGGTCCTTTTCCACTGGGCAACTTTCTGGCTACTCCTCCTGAAGCCTGTAGCATTGCATGGGGTTGTTGTGACCCACATGCAGGACCTCGCACTTGGCCTTGTTGTATTTCACACAACTGGCCTGGCCCATCAATCCAGCCATCCAAATCCCTCTGTAGATCCTTCCTATCCTCAAACAGATCAACGCTTCTGCCCAACTTGGTGTCATCTGCAAACTTACTGAGGGTGCACTCAATGCCCTCATCCAGATAATTGACAAAGATATTAAACAGAACTGGACCCAATACTGAGCCCTGGGGAACACCACATATGACCAGCTGTCAACTGGATTTAACTCCATTCACAACAACTCTTTGCGCCTGGCCATCCAGCCCAAAGAGTACCTGGCAAAGAGTACACCCATACAAGCCATGAGCAGACAGTTTTTGCAGGAGGGTGCTGTGGGAAATGGTGTCAAAGGCTTTACTCAAGTGTAGGGAGGCAATATCCACAGCCTTTCCCTCATCCGCTAAGCAGGTCATCTTGTCATCGAAGATCAGGTTAGTCAAGCAGGACCTGCCTTTCATAAATCTGTGCTGGCTGGGCCTAGTTGTCCTCTACATACCATGTGATGGCACTCAAGATGATCGGCTCCATAACCGTCCCCAGCACCAAGGTCAAACTAACAGGCCTGTAGTTCCAAGGATCGTCCTTCCCTTCTTGTAGATTGTCATCACATTTGCTAACCTCCAGTCAACTGGGACCTCGCCCGTCAGCCAGGACTGCTAATAAATGATTGAAAGCGGCTTGGTGAGCACTTCTTCCAGCTTTTTCAGTATCCTTGGGTGGACTTCTTCTGGCGTCATAGACTTGTGTGTGTCTAAGGGGTGTAGCAGGTCACTAACCATTTCCCCTTGGATTATAGGGGCTTCATTCTGCTCTCCGTCCCCGTCTTCCAGCTCAGGGGACTGGGCACCCCAAGAACAACTTGTCTTACTATTAAAGACTGAGGCAAAGAAGCATTAAGTACCCTAGCCTTTTCCTCATCATTTGTCACTATACACTAGAAAGCATGAAAAATGAGCTTCGTCTCAGTAGCACCATCACATAACCAGTAGGTGAATCAGAGTTTGACAAAACAATAAGAAATTATAGTCCCAAATTAATAGAGAGAATTCCTTTAACAAGAACCCTAGAATGCTGGGATCCCTCAGGGACTGGGCAGATTTCTCAGTAAGAGTTAGTATTGAACAACACCAATTCTTTCTCAAATCTAAGAAGTCTCTAAGAAATCAAGAGAGAAATACTATGCAGATTTAATATTCCAGAGTTTTTTGCGTACACACAATTTCTGTCCTATAGGCAGCTATATCAAACTACACAGGCTTCAGCTGAAACAGTATACACCCCTAACATGGATACAATTATTGGCATATTTTCTAGATTTGAAAAGTTTACTTTTTTGTACCTTTTGAAATGTCATCGCTGTTATGAATTTGACATGCGTCATTAAAATTATAATTTATTATATCAATTTCTCTTCCCTTTACTTCCAGTAAGTTTCAACAAATCAGTTTTTACCTTCATAATAGGAAGAGCTTGGTAGACAAAAAGAAGCTGGAAAATTGCTTTATTAAATATGCATAATATGTAATTACTTATTTCCTGCTTAACTGAGCTAGTGAGGAACTCTCTTCCTCAAAGCCACACCCCCTCACTGAAACATGCTTGTTTTAAAAAACTTCCATCTGAGAGGTTTCTTGTGTTAAAGATGGAATTATTGGTCAGAAGAAAACACAAATTATTGGTCTATTATTGGGCAAAAAGAGACAGCTATTCCCTATATTCTGATAATTCAGGCAAAGAAGAAATTAAAATTTTAATGCCTCACATCCTACAAGAATATGCTAATCTGTGGCCTTTGGATCCCCATCCTTTTTTGTAGTACAGCATAAAAACACTTCAATGTTTCTGGCAAAACAGTTCTTTTTACCCTTACCAGGCTTACTGTATAACATGAATAAGAAATGTGCTTCCCAACATAAAAATTTAAAAGATTGAAAGTTCTCATTCATTTTTCCATAATTTTGTATCTGGTGCCACTTGGAGGAAGAAGGCAGAGGGATTTCAGTGGCTGGGTGTGTCTGAGATAACAAGTAAATCCCTGTACTATGGTAATGCAACATAAAAAATTGTCCTAGGTTTGGTATACGAAGATTCATCAGGATGTTGTAACTTACTGTAATTACTCTGCTAATTTTCCCCTCCTTTCTTTCCAGAAGAAAAACAAATTTATTCTATTACACCTCATTTCAAAGTGTTACTACTCTATTCTAACAAACTGAAAAGGGATTCTTAAAAAACAGCTGGTTTTCTACTCTGGAAAAATTAAACCAATTGGAATTACTTTTACTTTAAATACATTTAATATTTAAAAAGAAAACAGATTGGATATTTGTCTTATCTAGGATTATGTTAAATCCTTATTACCCTGAAAGGAATAATTCAGATGTACAGAGAAATTATCAAACTACAGGCAAACATCAATTCTCAGTTTCATAAGCTTCAAGCCTATATGAATATTTTCTGTCAATATTTTGTCTTCTGCAGCTCATGACTGCCTATGACATGACATTTAAAACTCTGTGTAAAGTCAGATTATATTGTCTTCTACATCTGGTCAAAGAATAAGATTTCTGGATCTGTCTCAAAATTCTGACTTTTTTCCAGCTCAAAGTTTGTTTGCCATACATATCTTCTGATGTGCACTTTTCAAGTATTCATAGAACACTAACACCAAAACTAACACCAAAAAAAGATATGTGGAGAATGAGTAAAAACCCCAAAACTCAACACAGAAAGGCTTGAAGTTTTATATAAAAAGGCGACAGAAAACATTCATTAAATGGCTATAGTACATATGCATTACATGTAGAAAACCTAATACCTCATAAGAATAAAAAGTTACATCTATCTTTTTTGGCTTTTTAGTAAATCTTTAGGCTTCTTTTGGAATCATTAAATGACTTTTCTTACTGAACCTATTTTGTAAGTTTGTGTGCATTTAAACAGAAAAAAAAATATTATCTTGAAAAATCAAGAACAGGAGGTCAGTCACAATGCACTGTGTTCATAACAGTGATTGCTGAGTATAAGTAACTTCATCTTAATACTGGAGCTGACCCCAAAACAGTCCACGTTTTCACCATTGGAGACAACAGCAAGTGCAAAAGGCAAGCACAAGTATCCTGCTGTGAAAGTTTCAGAATATATTTCACCTAGATAAGTTAACAACCTATCAACACCAACAGGATGAGTCAGACTCTAAAGCACAAAATGATTGGTATGTTATACATACATAATATATACATCACGTTCAAAAAATATAGGTACCAAGAGAGCTGTATTTCTCAAACTCTGAATGTTAAAAGTTACTTCCCATGGAAAATAAGTCAAATGATTCTGTTTTTCTAACCTACTATATTTCAGGCCTGGCCAGTCCATTGTGCATGCCGCTTTAGAAGACCATTCCTGATAGTAAGATTACACTTTCAGAACTGAGATCTTACGTTAACCAAATGATGCTTATATTTAGATCTTCATCAACAAGTTTAGTGATTTCTGCATTAAAACCATAAATAAATGAAATATACTGAAATCTTAATGGTGTTTAAGAGAGCATACTGCACTGCTTTTAGAACCAGAACATATTCTCCTCCTTTCCCAAGCAGGGGTGAAGTAGCCTGAGGCCTTCTGCTCCAGGGTAGAATCCCATTTCATTTGACTTGCTCTGAAATCCACTTGAGTGTAATCTGTATTCATGGTACTTGCTTGAACTTGAAGAAACTGTTCTTATACCAAGACCTGTAATTCTAACTCTTTGCAGACTTCACCTTGCCTTTTAACAAACAACTACCAGTGGTCTTTCACGTAACTGTACTCATTTCCTTTGGGATTTCAGCACAGCACGACTTGGTGCTTTGACCAATGCATGTGTTGGAGAATGAAACAACTGAATACATTGGCATCCTTTCAGCCGCCTCAGACCTTGTTCAGACACCTTTCTTCAATGCTGATAAGGCAATAAGTTGTCAGCGTAGATACAGAAACTCTTAGGTACTGTGCTGGCCGTGGAGCCATAGTAGAGTCTCACTTCATCCACTCTGTATTGATGAATAAGTAAGACCTTGAGCCAATGCTTCATTGACAGCTCAGTTTACAGTATCTTCAAGACAGCAGTTAGAGTATTATTAACTTAAAGATGACAATGCACATTTGCAACAGTTAAGCCCTGTATCTTTCTAATGGGATCAACCATGTAATCACTGTAATCATAGGCATATGATTACTATTATGGCAAACTGGTAAACTTTTAGAAGAGATTTCTCACCACTGCTACCACCGGACTATAGCTAGTATTGATGTGGCACCAGAGTCACACGCACCTCTCGATGCACAGCGTCTCAAAGCTGATTACTTGGCTTGCAGTATCCTGCCATTATCTTCATTAAGTACATGTCCATCATAGCCTGCTCAGATTATATTGATTTCAGCCCTGATCTTGAATGAAGGCAAAACATTTGCCTGTCATGAGGAGCCCTAGTAATCAAAACAGTATTGAAAAGGATGTGAGAACCTCTGATACGTAATTCTTAGAGTAGTGCATGGACCACTCCATCTCCCTGAAGATCAAAATAGCACAGTAAGTTTATTAGGCAAATTACACCTGAACAAATAGTCTGGTTTAAATATCTAGTGCCTGTTACACCCACCATCACCCTAGATCATCTCTAATGGAGAAGCAGTTCATAAATCAATGGGTGTTTGGCAAAGGAAACCCTGCCATGTGGCTTATGTGACATTCACAATAAAGATTCTAGGTAAATTGGACAAATCCTTGGGAGAAGGGTAGATGGGCTGGAAAAGAAAAGCAAGGAAATACATTTTCATTTAATGATTCTCCCAAAAACCCCTCTAAATCCTAAAAGCCTTTTACTACTAAGAAGGGAAATATGTCACATAAATTATGTCAGAGAGTATGCTGGAAAATTACAATATACTGTTGCAATGCATAAATGTTCTGAGTACTGTATAGAAATCGTGTAAGTAGTAGCCCTTGTGAAGGGAACTATCTCTACACAATAAAAGCATTTTGTCCTAAAGTACATTTGTTTATATTACAAAGTGTCTCCCCTCCCAGTCTTCTATACGCTGCTGCCCCTTCAACACAGTCACAGTCTAGTAGAAGATTAATATTTCAGAACTTGTCATGGGCAGTTTCACTTGACTCTGTCACTGCCTATGTCTGACAAGCTATTTATCATGCTGCTAAGTGTCAGCATTAAATTATCCCTGCTGTTATGACAGCAACATTATTCATCAGGATTACAGCCCCAGTACAAGGCTGCTTACAGCTGTTACCTTCTTCTGGGCTTTATTGATCCCTGCTCTTTCTATTATAAAAAAAAAGGGGGTCTATGCACATGACCATTCACATCTTGCATGTCTGATGATTTTTATTTCTATGCTGACATCAAACAAAAAGACTTCCCAGAAATGGGCTTCCACAGTTATAAAATGTCACCAGCAGAAGAGAATCGCATTCCCTTCAACTGGAGGCACATTCTCTTTGAGGGGATGGAGAAAGACTGTAAACATTATTGATCATAATGCATAGGCACCCAAGGTTGAAGCATGTTGCTTGACAAATCGATCTGCATTTGTTTTAACCAAGTCACCCTTCCTTAACCACTGCAATGAAATGACAATGAAATCAAGAATTATTTATTGAGATGTGCAGTGTTATTCACAGGCAGCTCAACTGTGCCCTGTCTCCAGCCTGAGCTCTGAACACTCCAATTACCTTTTGCGGGGCTGTCGGCCTGCAGCAGAATGATACAATGAATAAAGATAAGGGCACACTGAATTCTTTAAAAATTCCTTTGCGACTTAAACTTGTCTCACTTTTCTGACATTCCACACCCACCCCCAAGAAAAGAACAACAACAAAAAAATCATTAAGAGGTTTATTTTGAGTTATGTTGGTTTTTATTTTTGACTACTACATTTTTAGAATGGTTGCTCTGCAATGACTTGTTTGGCAATTTACTCCCATTTTACCTTTGGTTGCCACCACTGGATTTCAAGAACAAACACCAGCATTGTTTAAAATATGCTGAAAAAACATAAAACCCTACCCATAAGTCCATATATGATTTTTTAAAACTGTAAGAATATTTGAGGTTTTTGAAACAGAAGTCAATTCATATGGTAGATTATTTGATGTTCCACATGCCACAGCTTTGGAAGAAGTCACCAGGCTCCTAAAATACATCATATCATGTGTACTGAACCATTATTAAGAAGAGAGGTTCAGTAAACTTAACAATACACCCTGCTATCTCCATACCATTTTCACCTGGTAATTTAGACTCAGATTTTCCAAATCATGCCGTTAGCCAGATCTCACATCAAGTGGTGTTTCAAATCGCTAATACATAAAAAGATAAAAAGAGCTTCTGAAAATCCAGTTCTTAAAATTCATTCTGAAGTATAATAGGAAATAAAATAGAAGAATGCCACCACAGGGAATAACATTCTTCTGTTTCATATTTGTGTTTCATAACATCTCATGGATATTACTAGCTTTCAGATCAAACATAATGTTTAGTGTTTTCCTTAGATAACAATGTGTTAAGTGTGTGAATGAGGCAGACTCCCAGCTTTTATTAAGGAGGTGTTTTTTTTGCTTATCTGCAAGGAATAGATCTAAAAGGTAAACTCCAAAGAGCCAAAACTAGTGGACAACAAGTCTTTCCACATGTCCAACTTATTTCAGAGTCACAGTTGTAGGGGCATGGCACTATTTTTGAGGGGCTGAGGCACTACTGACCAATGTTCTGTTTTCCTAGAATACTGCTAGCCCAGCAAAGGGATGTGGTAGTGTGGGCCTTCTCACGTGAAACCAGAGTTGTTGTGGTAAAAGAGTGAGAGGTGCCAAACCCATGATCTTGTTGCTGCAGCCTGGCAATTACAAGGACAAGGAATCAGCTATAACTTTGTCCCTCCTTATTAACAAGCTACAGCTAAAAGTGTGGGGACCACAGCTCAGCCCATTGCCACTACTTTCTTTCACTCACTAGTTTGCTGTCTCAGTGTTTGCACAGATTCATATCTGAGATAATAATATTTTGTGCTATATCACTCTACAGCAGAGGATTATGGTAGAATGGGCAGATATTCAAAGTAAGATCTTCCATCTATGATTTTTTTTCAGGACTTTCAAGTCTGGATGAACCAAGATATTGGATCTTGATGGCTCTTGGAGCAAGCTGCTCCAAGCACTCTATTTCAAGGTGTGTTAATAATTCATCTATATAAAAAACGCTGGGAAGTCACTATTTTTTTCATCCTTTGCACTACTTTTCCTGATGTTTCGCAGTAAAACAAAATCCCATTGATAATATTTTGTTTAACATGAAAAATTCTGTCAGAACATTCTGACTGAAGTAGGCAACATGTCTTTATTCTTAATGTTCTTATCTCTAAGAATTAACTTTTTAAAGTCTAAAATGGAAGTACTTACTACAGGTCTTCTCCTGTTTCTTTGAAATAACACATAGCTAGGGATTTCCTTTAAACAAAGCTGCATATATTTCAAACAGAATAAAATTAATGTCTTGTCTATATATAACATGTGGTTTTATTTTTCTTTTGACAAAATTAGTCAAAATTTTATGGGCATTAGCACAGAGTCAGAGGACTAGATTAGAAGGGTTTTGAACTCAAGAAAAAGTTTGTGGTTAAAAACAAGGATGGCGTTTGAAATTAAGTTTCAAAGTCCCAAATCTGCTAACAATGCTCACCCAAACACTGCTTCTCATATTCTTCAGCAATTATGGGACCATAATCTACACTATTAACAAATAACGATTTGGTGTTCCTATAATACAAGAACTCGCCAATCTTTAGATGACTATACAGAGATGTAAAGAAAATTGCAGTTATGTGGATAGGATCAAAAAGAACAAATGTTACAGTTCCAAATACTGGCACTTTGCCAGGTAGGAGCAGAGTTTTGAAAGGGAAATATCAATGTCCATGGCAGAAAAGTAGGTTATTTGTAATGAAAAATCATGGAAAAATTATACTTTGAATTTAGTTCTGAGATTGTCCTGTACAGAAAGATTCATTTATTTAATGAAACAAGGCCACAGCATAAGCATTTTCCCAACAGCCTGTCCCTTACAATGGATCTGTTTATTTTAGATTCACTGGTGATTACATTCAGCTGTACTATCTGTTTGAGAGCTTTTAACTTTGAATGCTGCAGTAAGTGTCAATCTTTATATTACTGAAGGACAATTAGGCAAACCATGTAATTGTATTGTCACTTATTAATTTTAAGCTCCAATGTCATAAATTATATGCCTTAATTAATACCACATGTCAATCACAATCTGCAACTTTGTAAGGATAAAGAGGTTAACAGAATACATAATTAAAAGAAAACAGTGAATGGCTGAACAGTTTATAAAATTAGACAAGAAAACTGGTGCTGTGTCAGCATGTAGGAGCCAAGACAAAAATAGGAGGGTTGGAAAAACACACATGAGAATTAAGAAGTCAGAAAATGAAGGAAACTTTTAACTCATAAGGTTTTATTCCATTAGCAAACCAAAATGTCTGGCAGAAAGTTATTTGAAGAGAATCACAGAATAAGTAACTAATTTCTTTTGTACCATGCCACACAG
Organism: Phalacrocorax carbo; assembly: GCF_963921805.1. Lineage (NCBI taxonomy): Eukaryota > Metazoa > Chordata > Aves > Suliformes > Phalacrocoracidae > Phalacrocorax > Phalacrocorax carbo. The sequence goes on along the minus strand of NC_087514.1, from coordinate 103,212,362 downwards.
GATGAAGAAATAAGCATGTGTCTTTGCACATATTTATAGGTATAAATGGCTCAGTTCAGCAGAACCTCCTCACACTGCAATAGCTTTACCATCTAAAAGATGTGGCAATGCTGTCGCAACCCACAGACATGACAGAGTTGGCAAAACATGCCAGTTAAATTCCTGTTTTTGAGACAAGAAATGAGGGCATAGCTGAAGGCCACTGCTCCTAGATGGCTAACAGCTGTCATTGCTGTCCTGGCAGGTCATCTGCCACTGTAAAATAAATTGCAGTAGCCCCCCAGCCCCACTTACAGAAAGTAAGGACCAAAAGGAATCCAAGCAACAAGTAGTAAAATTGGTTCAAACTGAAAGCACTTCAAACATGTGTATGATGTCAGGGAGATGGAAGGAGTAAGCAAGTAATCAATGATTCCCATAATGGACAATAGGCATATAGGAATAGAGGAATATGCAGTAACAAGCAGCAACTGAATATGCAGCATTGGTCACACTCAAGTCCTGCAAAGTATTACCACAGCCTGTCTACGGACTGTTGGACATTTCCTAAAAAGGAAAAGAATACTTGGTTAGGGGTTTTGTTTTTAAGCTATCAACATGTGTTAAAACTGTGTCTGTACTAGCTGTAAGGAATTACAGATTCTGTATGAGTCGAAGTAAGATGCACTAGGAGTTTGTTCAAACAGAATAAAGAATATTTCTATTTTCTCCACCACTTATATTCTTTTATTAGAGACTAAAAAAGAAAAAACTAAACAAATATTCAGGGGCTAATATTCGAGAACTCCTAGAGGTATTTTAAACAGACACTCCTTTCCTAAAGGTAAGTCAACGTTTTACTCTTCAGCTGGGTACACTCCAAGAAACAGGGAGACCGGAGCCAATCTATCTGATTTCCCTTTCAAAGCACCCACAGGCAGGTTTCTAAAATGCAGGGTCTTCCTCCTACCCCTTCCCGCTCATGCAGCACCCAAAAGGAAGCAAAAGACGCATCATACCTAACAGCGGTAGGGTGCTTTCCCTGAGTGACAGCGCAAGGACTTCTGACACCAGCCGCACATGAAGGATATTAATTTTCATATACTTTCCCACCAAGCTGAAGCGTGCTTTTATCATCCCTCTTGAAGAAGAGCAGTTTGTCTTTCCCTGAGCCATCTGAGGGACCAACAACATGGCACAGTGCCATGTAGGCTTGCAGCCACAGTATAGGGCAGATGCTCTTACCCAGCCAAGGAGAAGAGCTAGCAGAGGCCCTTGTTTTGGTGCACACCAAAGCAAGATTCTTTCTAAGCATTTCTCTACTTTTAGGACCCAAAGAACTCATCTGGGGTTAATTTAAGATCCTAGGGCTGCATCAAAGCTGGCAGAAAGCTGGTCTGCAGAATGGGGACAGCAAAGCCTAATAAAGAGCATATATTCACGCTCCCAGGCTGGTCCTATAGCCACAGTGTGGATGCAGTCTTCCCTGGCCTTTCTCCTTCTTTTTTCAGCATGAGATTGCCATGGCCAGGCAGGCCCAGGGGCCCAGGTGGGCAGTGCTACCTTCCCACCTTCCATGGCCATCCAAAACAAATGCAACCATCCACCCCATCACTACCCTAGCCCTTTAGTTTTCTGTTCCTCAGTTTACTCTCATTTCAACAGCTTGCAAAAGGCAGCAGCAGAGAAGTTTGCAAAATCTATTGACATGTTTAGGTAGCAAGAATAATTTTATTCCAACCTGCAATCATAAAAAAAACTAATAACAAAGCTGCTACACACATATTGCAGTTTTCAATGCATCCCCCAGGCAACTGAGCTGGGACAGCCCCAAAGGTGTGCCTTGAAGTGTGATGACCCAGGACCTCAGGCAGTGACAGCAGTGGAGGGAGCTTATCAGTACCTCATAATTTCTGACATCAGTTTTCCTTTTCCTAAGCAGCCCTACCATATAAAAAATATCTCCTACTTTCAATGTAACTAGCTGTGTTTCAAGGCAGATATTTGTTTCTGTGTACAGCCTCATGTTCTTATCTTTTACATTTTATCCCTATTTCTCCTGTCTCTTTCCTTCTCTCTAGCTTAAATATTTGCTTTCCATTATATAATACCATACTGGATCTGAGGTTTGAGACTTTCTTTCATACACATACCATATGTCAAGATTTCTACAACTACTTATAATATATTTGTGATCATAAATATTTTCATTTCACAATCTATCAGCAAAATAGGGATACTTTACTACTAGAAGCAATAACTGTAAGTGGCTTTAGACTGAATTTTCTCATACTATAAAAATTTTTTAAACAAACTTCTTGATGTTAGATTTAAGAACACTACTGCTGCAGCATGTATATCTGAGGTACAATTTTAATTTATTGATGCAATATATTCACTGTTGTACGGTACTCACAGCGATGCCATAAAGTATTTTAATCACTGGCAGAGTGATCTTCACTCAAGATACTTTTCCCCCTCCTGTAGCTACTTTGCATCAAAAGATAGAGACATTAACATAACAATAACTAAATTACAGTTCAAGAAACAAATTCCTTGGTAAGCTTAATCCTGGAGGGTACTGGAAACATCTTCTGAAACACTAAGTACTTCCAACTTTTATCAAAGTCAGTGAGAAATGCAGGTGCTCTGCAGCTTGCAGAATTGATCTCTTCCATATTTTCAGTTACCAGCTGTTATCTAATACGTATCGTATTTTATGAAAAAGAGCTATTTTCAATGTTCATTGTGGTGAGAACCATTAAGGAGATTTTCTTGTCAGACCTCACACATCAGAAAATCACTTCTGTATGCAAAATAAAAAAAAATAAAAAAGAAGTTACATTAAATTATCCCACCAAAAATTGTTGTATCTGCTTTCTTCATTAGCTATCAAAGTAATGTTCACATTCTCTTAAAGTATCATTATAACATGATTTTGCATTAGGAAACAATGAAAACTGCAACATTACTTCACAAATTACTCCAGCTCCACCCTCAAAGATGCAGAACTACAGTTCTGCTCAAGTAATTGAAAGAAATTTTCAGCAACTCAGGGATTACATACCTAATCTGCTGTGCCCAGTTAGAAACAGCTGTCTGCATCTTCCATTCTTTTGTTCCTAATCAGTTGAACCACTTTGTCACATCAGATGGACATGTAACCAAGCAGGCCTGATTAACCTGCAACTTTCCCTTCTTCTTCACAAGAAGGGAGATGTGTACAAGAAATGCACAATACAAGAGCCAAGAAAAGTTAGAGGCTGAGTCCATGCCCTCCCTCTGCTTAAGCCGTCTGCTTAGGCTGTTTGGCATGCCAGTGCAGCTATTCCTCCCCTGCTCCTGTTTGCAGGTGTGCTTCTCCACCTGGCCCCGGCCCACACCCAGCCCATGGGTGTTTGCAACATACATGCCAGAGCAGGCAAAAGCAAAGTGCACAGGGGATGCTTTATTTGAGAGTCCCATCTTAGAGCCTCCAAGCCCTAAAAATCCAACCTGGAAACTCTGCAGGTCCTTTCTTTGGGACAATCCATCGCTTCCCTGCACCTCCCCCCACCCCCATCCCATCTTTAGAGATGCAGCTCAGCACAGTCGTCACTACAGCCTGCTTTTTTGTGATGCAGAGATGTCCTGGTCAAGCCTCCCTCCCAGCACTCCCACACTGGAGTTCCAGGAACCAGGGAGGAGAAAACTCTCCCTCCAAATTCCCAGCCAGAGCACTGGCAGCTCCCACAGGGATTGGATGCTCTGTGCATCAGCTGGCACTTTCCTGGATGGATTTGATATGTGCTGGTGGCAACCCAGACAAATTTTCCTCAATAATTGGGCCCTACCTCAGAGCTGAACAGTTCTGTGTATGCTCCATAGTCCTTACAGGGCTCCCACTTATGTATAGCTCCCTTTCCAGGTGCTGGGAAAACCACTTTGCATCATTTCAGTAATAAAGAATGCAATCACAAGAAAGTACAACAAGAACACAAGCAAAAACAATCCCCCAAATAGTTGTATTTACAATCTCCTGTTTTTTAATAAAAGCTTATGATTCTGAAGGTCCAACTCAGTTATATGATATGCAGTGCAGGTTTCAGACTGTGATCAGCATAACAGTATCTGAGTGCCTTCTGGCAACCTAACTAACATCTGTCATGGCTTTTTTTCTTCTCATGCTCCGTATCCTTTGTCTACCGCACTCCTTCCAGGGCAGATATGTAAAATGTGGAGTGTTTCACTAAAGTTTTCATTAAAGGTTAGTGTTACATGTGTCTGTGTATGAGTACGGAATGAGACTAGAAAACAAATACAGCATTTTTATTTACAGAGGGAGAAAAAACAATATATACTTTTACACACACACATTCCATACATACAAACTATCTTCCCAAAATCATAGTCAGGGAGGGCCTGAATATACAAACTTGGAGGAAAATGGAGCCTCCCTTCATTGAGGAAAAATCTGATTAGCACTGCTTTACTGTGCTTTTTGGAAATGCGGAGAGTGAAGGAACTAGTAGAATTAACCCATGAGCACCTGAAAGGAGGCAGTATTGTTCCTAAATGCTGTGCATCAGTATCACATCTGCTAAAGCACTCTCACAGTACTGCCATCATTTAATACTACCTGCAAATGTCAGGGTGATACTGTTGTAATTCTTACAAAGATCCATTCTGGTTTCAGAAATCCCCACTCAATCCTTACTCAAGCTGAACTTCCCTTGAAGTTAAGAAGAAGGTAAAGACTGATGGGGGGTGGGGGGAAGTGGAAGAAGGCTTAGAAATTTCAGAATCTGGTAAGCTAATTTATTTGATACTGACATATTTTTATTTTCTTGCTATTTCTTTTTCAGTTGTCTACCACTGTTTTGAAAAACAGCAGCAGCCTACCCACTTTACAAATCACGAATGTCAGAAATAGCAGCCATTATCCACAGGCTACATTTCTGCAGTCTTTTTGCCAGGGACTGCACACACTTCCCTTAAGAGATTCTCTTCTTCATACTTGATCTGTTGTCTTCCTGTTGAAAATATCACTGACACCGCTGAGGCTAACAAGGTCAAGTGCTTTGAGATGGAAGCCTTTTGTACTGATGAACAGCTGAAGGGTGCGACATATGTTTTAGGGCCCTAGCAGCTGGCTCAGTGAGAGCCTCTTGGGTCTCTTTTAATGATAAATCCAGGCCCTGCTACTTCATCTCAGCATGGAAATAGCAGCATGTTAACATTCATCCAAACTCTTGTGTCTGTCATTAACTCAGCCCTTCTACTGTAGTTACATGGCAGAGCACAGCTGACATATCACCTGTCCTCCCACCTCGCAGAACAGTAGGGCAGGTTATGCATCAGTGCAGCATTTAAATGCCATTTGACTGAAAACTACTGATTACTCCACATGTTTTATGTCTTAAGTTTTTTTTAATTTTCCTGAATGCCAGCTGATCACAGTTTTTTCTTCTGATCACAGTTATTTTCTGTACTCTAAATATATATATAAATATATGTGTGTGTATATATAACTGATATATATTTATTACTGAAGCCTACAAATTGTGTCAGTCATACATACAATAGAAATAAAACAAGCATATTTGCAATTGTTTCTGCAGGAACAAATCAGCTCATGGCTGCACAAGGCCCCGAAGGTCACAACCTCCCATTGAGCCACACTAAGAGGAATGAAGAAAATTACAAATTCAGCAATAAATGCTTTCTTTAATAAAAAGTTTCAAAGCCACTGGTCAGGAGGGAGGGAATTTTCCCAGTTCTCTACCTCTAGCAGTCTTCAGTCCTCAACTTTATCCTTTAACAAGTACTTTGGGATCCTTGAGAGTGAAAGGTGCTATATAAATGAGAGATGTATTAATAAAATCCCCAACTGCAGTTCAGCTGCAAATGGGAGCTCCTCCAGCTCAAGGCTGGAGTAATTCTGCTAGGCAACCACAGATGGTGTGACAGATGATCTCAGCAGCCCATCCTTCTATGTTTTTTTTTTAGTTTAAATTAAAACAAAAAAAAATTATAAAGCTATCTTGGCATGCTACAGATTTCAAGGGCCTTAAGTTCATCTTCAGAGCTAGCTTTGGTCCCTTTACTGCTATTCCTTGTCAGAAAGTTTTATACCTGAATCCAGCTGGGGAAAGAATGTGTATGCTAGACATTTGCTTCCACCTTGCCACAAATGGCAGGGGAGGAAGAGAGGTGAATGTCTGGGATAAATGAATTTCTGTTGTTGAGAACAGAAGCAGACTCGTCATCCAAGAAAGAGTTCAAAACTTCAGGGCTTCTGGTTCTGTCCCAGCTAGCTGAACACCCAGTCAGCCCATAACAGACTTTCTTTGAGGTGCTGACTCTCTCTAAGCACTATGAGCGCTGGTGCCTGTACTTGAGTTAAATGATAAACCACCAGAAGATGATGACAGTTGACATAATGCAGAGACAGGAAGAAAAAATGAAAAGGGTATGTGAACAAAATGTAGAGGTAACCTACTATGAGAACTGCCAAAGAAAAAGTTCTGGTCATTGGAAATTGTTTTTTGACCCCTGTAAAACCATGTGATCTTGGTACAGTGTTGTCATACCAGAGCACAATAACAAATCCCAGTGGTTTTAAATTGACTGTTATTTATAGGTATTAGCTCTGCTCCAGAACAATTTTTTTTCCTCAGAACTGTGGCCTAATATGAGACACACTACAGATCCCTAGAAAATTACAAAAGTTAGGATTTTTGCACATAGTTGTTAATAGTAGAGATTGTGATAGCAAGACCTTTGTAATATAAAACATTTTTTAAATTATTGTACCTATTGATAAAAGTTAGCATAGAAAAATATGCATTTGTAATTTCTAAGGGCAGAAGAAATTACCCTCTAACTCAAACTCTTAATTTGGTCACATACAGATTTTGGCTATAGATTTAAGGAAAATTCCCCCTCCGTTCCTGTATGTAGTAAAGGTTATACAGGTAGATCATCAACTGAAAATGTTGATTAGTATATGACTTTTCCTGTTGGTCACTGGGCATCATCCTTAATTCTCTTTAATCTTTTAAACTCTAGATCATTTATTGAGATAATGCCAGAAATAGGATTAAAAATCTAATTCCTAAATGTAAAAGTAAGTTTGCTTGCTTTTAAAAGCCAAGCCTTCAAACATTCTTGCTATGTTGGAGATACTTATTTTCTCCA